>NC_142671.1:16962117-17262117 GCF_964200805.1 Pocillopora damicornis
AGTCATCAAAAGAAAAGCCATTGAACTTAAGCTGAGAGAGACGAATACTAAAGCGTTTCTTCTGCCTGTGTGCCACGTATAAAGTTCTAAAACAAACTGTAAACAATAGGAGATAGGGCGGAAGTTTGAAAGCGAATAATACAACCGCATAAAATATGTTAAGTGAAGTATACATCTCGGTACAGTACATCCACGTAAATGGCACAAAATGAACGACAAAAGGTAAAGTCCATGCTGCTGATATAAAAAACACGTGGCGTCTTTTAGCCTTAAGCTTTACATACTTTAGTGGAGTAACAATCGCCATGTACCGATCAACTGTTAGCGCACAGAGGTTAGTCATGGATAAATTGAGGAACAACCATCGTACCGCCATTGTTACACACTTGCTACAAACGGACGCAGACTCACAAGCCATACTTGGAAGGAAAGTTAATCCTACACTAAGATCAGCTGCAGCAAGAGAAAATAAGAACCAATTGATTGTGCTACGAAGCCGCTTCCTTGAAATAATGAGATACATCACCAAACTGTTTCCAAGGACAGTTAATATCGAGAAAAATCCGCCAAAAACCCAAAACAAAACGTCTCCAACAGACTCCATGATACTTTTAGTAAGATTTCTAAAATGATAACTTCAGTGTAATGCTTGGTCTGAAATGGTGGTTCTACATTGAAGTACCAAGAGGGAATTCGGTGACGTGCCTCTAATGACATTAATGGCGCGTCCGGCTATAATCACATTGTTTTTAATCAAGCGTCATTTTTTTTATCTCCATGCATATGGCACATTTCTAAGAAATTCATATTCCCCCACTAGAAGACCAAGCACTTAGCTGTTGGAAATTTCCGTGATAAATGACAAAATGGAGATAGACAAGTCCAAATATTGATCATCCAAAACTTTGGGAAGTAATGATCAATAGAATCAGCCAGTTGCTTCACTGGAAATGCTTGAAAGAAACATAACTCTTCATGTTTGATTTGTTGATGGGTAAAGAACAGCAGTGGTTTTTTTTCAGGAAAAAAGCCTTTAAATTTCTTTCTTCTTACACTGAAATAACTTTCCCTTCTTATCGCTTCGCATAAATAATTAATTCATGAATCCACTGCGTGCAAAAAGTGGAAGAAGATCCTGCGCGATAACTTCATTTGAGCACGGGAAGTTTTCTTGAGAGCAGATTTGCAAGTTTCTGTCTTTGATGGAGCTATGATGAAGAAAGAGGACCTCCGTAAATGAACGATCGCGCAAAAATTAAGTCTTTAAGTTTCAATTCATGATGAGTATATAAAATTGAAAAAAAAAACTAATTCCCTCACCGCTATGGCGGATTATCGGTATTCTAAAATCCCATTCACCGCACTTCATAAGAGCAAATTGAATTGACAGCATTTAACATACACCTTTGATGGTAAAATACATGTTGATTGAAAATCCTCCAAAGGGTAGACGGGAAAAAGTTTTAAATTTAACCTAACCCCTTACCCTCTTATGGCTATTTAAGCATGATCAGTGGAGTTCAAGCGATCCCCATTGTAGTATTCAGACATGTATGTTGAACAACTGTTTAGAAATCTCATGAAAGAAGTCGAATGTCTACAGTGTTTAGAAACAGTCGAAAATCCCAAAATCTTCATCTCAACCGATTGACGGATATCTTAGCTCTGAGAGACGGCAGTGCAGAGGCTCAGGGATGCAGCAGCTTCGAAGAACACGATACCATAACTTGTTATTGTTTTGTTTGCTGGAGCTTTGTTCGTGCAGCTTGTTTTGAGGCTCATCAGCGCCTCAAGGCCACAAGAGGTCACCGCAATGTTTTGGTCGATAATTTGCTAGCACATAATGCGGAGGAGTTAATACACAGGCCCGTGTCCTGAGAAATATCACGATAATGAATCGCTTGAATATTATTGTCAAAACTGCAACGTTTGTATTTGCAACAAGTGCAGTAAAGTGGGTTATAATCGACACACGATGGTAAACTTACAGTAAGTCGGCGAAGAACAAAAGCTGCATCTGTCGCAATTGTTTACCAGGGTCAGGGCTCAACTTTATTTTATTGAAACAAAGATAATAAAACAAACTGAACTGATGAAGAAAAACGAAGAAGAAATCCGCGCTGCCAAGAGATTGGTGACCAAAACTGTGGAAGAAGTTACTCGCATTGCGAGGGAACATGAAACCGCCATTCATACCAAGCTAGCGGAAATCAAACCACCCAAAAAAAGAATCACGTAGAAAAAATCGAAAACTTTCGATTGTTCGCTACCGAGCTAAGAGGTGCTGTTGAAAATGGCGAATGAATTGTTCAACGAAACATCAGCCCTGAAACTCTGCAGGCAGGATATGCTGCTTCTGGTCGCTGTGAGGAACTTTTAACCACGGATGATACAAAATTTTTTAAATCAAAACATTTCAATTATCGTGTAATCCAGAAAAAATTGATTCTCTTAAAAATTTAGTTCCGGGTCGAGTGTTTGGAAGAAGTGCAACTAGGAACCAAAACTAAATTTACAGTCACTAGATTCAAAGGGAAATCAGTTTTATGATGAACAAGACCAAGTGAACGTAAAAATCCGCTCCCACCAGATGAAGATGAAAAGAAGAAAATCGAAGATTACAAAATGGAAAAAATGGAATCTAAGAAGTCCGTTACCAGCCCAAGAATGTTGAATTTATGAAATTTATGTGAAATTTCAGCAGGTTGAATTGAAGCCGCCAACTGGTAGTCCGTGGAGAGTCCAAATGACTGGTCATCAGTATGAAGCTCTTCATTCGTTATAATTACGTGAGAAAGCTTTGCAAGAGTTAAATGGATCATCGAGAATTACAATAAGTAGAGGAAAAGGGAACATTTCCATGGCAAGATTTTCTGACAAGCGAGTCTAATTGTTTAATTCTGAGTGGAAATATCTGAACTGAGAACAACAGGAGAAAAGGGGCCTGGAGATGAGAGAATGGAAGAATCAAAGTCTGTGGCGTTCACAGTTTTTAGTGGCGTGGTAATCATTCGTGGAGAGCCTTTAGAACGATAAAATGTTCCTGTTTACTGTAAATAGTCATTTTCTAAGACACACCAGTCAGCACCTGGTTGATTCACTCGGTGTGTCTATTCGAACGAATGATTACATGATCGTGTGTGACTGGGCTGACTGTTCAGAGTCACAATACTCTTCCCTGAGGGCAAAGAATTGCTACAATCCTTCAGTGCTCTAAACTGTGAAACGCTTCCATGGCTTGCTATTTATCATCAGGAAAGATAGTGTTTTTTTTCTTGCTATCATTAATTTTGGTAGAAATTGCACTGAAATGTATTTTAGGATGATCTACTTATCCCAAGTTTATAATTATGGCCTTCTGTTGATAGTTTCTTCATCGGTTTCGCAGAAAGGTCTTAGTCAATAAAAAGTTCTCCTATGTCAAGAGAAAATAGTAGGACAGAGAGGGAGTTGGCTTTTATAGATTGTGCAAGTAAAATATGCTGATTATGCTAGTAGCAGAGCTCGTTTATTTCCTGATAGCATCCGATTATTGTTGTTAGCTGTATGTATGGTTTTTCAAGCCTGCTTATTTTTCGCATTGGCCTGAAATGCTTTGAGGGGTAGCTTTAAATTAACATACATGGTTGTTTGGAGGGCACACTCCCATACAGTTCTAGTTTATCCTCTGTTCTTGTACTACGGCTTCACACTTGGTTATAAGTAGTTTGAAAGTGCATAATCTTGCTGCTAATTAAGAGATTATACTGAAATCACTCTCTTTTCAATAGTGCTGAAGCACTCTCTTGAGATAGCTGCAAGTTGTCGCTCGAGTCGGCTGACATTGCTGACGCAATTTTGTTGCCTTGCTAATGCAAGATGTTGAGACAGACAAGGCCCAAGGATATCTCAATTTCACCTAAGTTAATTAATGAGAGTCTCTCTAACGGAAGTATGTTTACCAAAAAGTCCGCATAAAAGCAAACATCTGACTTATTTCTGGGGCTACGAGTACTATTAACTTTCTTTGCCTGGCTGTAAGTTCTTAATTTAAAACATGCAGCTCAGCCTTTTTTTTTTAACTAAGCTAAGAGGAACGCGAAACGCAGCCACTATTACAGCCTTTTTTGGCCTCCTAGAACAATTTTTTTTGTCGAAACCGGACCTCTCTATGGGTGTGTTGATACATAAGACAAACCATGGAAAAACAGGGTAAGAAATCAACGACGGTTACATAAACAAAGCATAAGATGGTCTCGTGCCTAAACCTTCTACGGCCAAGCGATGGTAAGTTCCCTACATTTCAGTTACACGGAAGGATCTGGGTACAAGATTAAGCATACGATGTCCGTTTCGCATACTGACTTTCTCTTGCGAAAATTAAAAACCTCCATACCTTTATCGAGAGCCTTGTTCGCCTGTGAGTTGGAATGAAATACTAGCAAACAGCGAGGAGATTGGCTTTTTCGATTAAAATAACTTAGGAAAGAAGAAACCACGAAGCAGAAGTCTAAAGAAACAGATTTCCCTTTCCGCTCGAAGCTAAAGAGAATTTGAATGAAATGGGCATATCCCGGCCGACGCCCTGATTGACCCTCTCTATCCCCTTACCTTCTCGTCTCTATGCACAACATCTGTATTAAATGAAAATCATCAAAGTTTGATTTTGAACATGTAAAGAAGAAATTCCTTTATTGCGCGTTCACTTAGCCTGAGATAGACTAAAGGGGTTTAGGAAATTCGAGACGAATTATCAACTGCTTCTCGAGTTTGGATAACTTTTAAGAAATTCTTCCTGCGACCTAGGAGTGAAAAGATGATGCGATGGAGAAAATCTCCTCCTATGGGTTTGAAAGATCATTCAAAACTACGTGCAAATCTAACGTCATAGTCTTTTTACCAACTCACATCTAAATACAACTTTCGACTGATGAGAGCGCTCGCAATATTCTCAATTTTTTGATAATAAAAACATTCGAATAAAATATCTTCGTAAACCGAAGAATAAGAATAAATGGGTGACCTCATATTACCGCATGGTACTCCTCGTTTTCCTCCTTCTGTCCTGTTTTTTCAATGAGCAACTTCTGGTAACCTAAAAAGTTTGTTGACTGTTGTAGCCAGAACACAAATAGAGAGAGCCAGATGATGCTTTGTAAAAAAACCTTCAAGTGTTAATTATACTGAAAGATCTCCAGAAATTAGCTTGAAAACTGATCGATTTGAGGCAGCACGTAAGTCACTCATCAAGCCATTTGATTCCCGCCTTTCGTTAGGAAAAAATGAATAAAGCTTCTTTGAAAAAGTTTTCTTTAAAAATCCCTTAAGATGTTCGAAGTATCGCTACCTTCTTAAACTTGAATGAAGCGTTCAGACAAACCCAGGGGGAGGTCTTTCTTATTGTCAATACTTTCCCTTTTTTCTGAGGCCTTTTAGCTCCTGGAATAGTCTGCCTGTCTGTCTGTTGTAGAGAGATACTGCCAAGATCAAGAATAAAGTACAATTTATATGTGCCGCAAAATGTTGCTTAATGTACAAAATATACATAGAGCATGGTTAAAACTTCACTTTTCTCCTTGATTGTTCAGTTTATCAAAAGTCAGTTTCATTCTTGACTTCTGAGTAAGATCAAGTTCATAGATTTTATTAAGTTTGACCATGAACACTTCTTATTTACACTCTCAGATACCTTTACCATTGTATCGTAACAATACTGTTTTGCTTGATCAAAGTTTGAAAAGCTCTTTGAAGATCACTTTGAGTGAGAGAATAACTAATGAGTTTTTTAGTCCGTGCGGGAAAAGGAGTAGATATCAACGTCATGTAATTAGTATTAAATGGCGAAAAAACGATGAAACAAAACACCTTATAACATATCAACTACCTTTTTCACAACGGCTCTGTGCATCAACTCCTCCATATCTATTGGACCCTATTCCAAGAGCCATTCTGTTTTCACCCAAAACTATTTTGTTCGCCTCTCCTTCCCCGATCCTCTTTAATCAGTGTTACCCAGCTAACAATGAGGTCGTCACTATATAATTAAATCCCTTATTTTAAAAACACCGGAAAAAGGAACTTGGTCAGGACGTGACCAAAAATCATCTCACAAGAGAGGATAAAATGCACTTTAACTTGCCTTGGTTTTAACAAATTTCGAGTGTCGTGATGTTAATTTGCAATTGTTTCCATCAAGTTTTATTCGAGAATGAGGACCGATAATATGGTTTCTGTGTTAAAAACTGTTGTCAAGTTTAATTTGCAAGATGGTGAACATTTGTCACCATAAATACCCTTTTCTTTCGTCAGTTAACAAAGAGTATCAAATATCGAATAACAAGACACACACACACAAAGAGCTTTCCACCTAATAAGATGATAAAGCTATAATGAATGGCGATAACTCGAGTAAACGAGTTTTTGAAAAGCCGTACAAACTTTGTATGTTTCCGAAGACGCGCACCGTAAAATACTTAAAAAATCATTTTTTTCCTTGAACTTGTTAAATAAAGACCTAGAGCTGCTGACAGTTACAGTAGTCTATGGTAGTTTCTAGTTTTGTATGTGGAATTATTGTATGGTCACGCAAGTTTTTCATTTCCTTATCAGTTCAGTAGCATGGCGGAAAATTTGATCAAGGGAATATCGTGGCAAATGAATTGTGGTCCTTAGTAGTAATTTTTGTAGCTTTGACAACTTCATTGATCTCAAAACTGGAGATATCTGATGGTTTAGACAAAGAAAGGAAGAATGATCTATTTGCGAGCTGCGATGACATCGAAGGGGACCGAATTTCATAAAAATCGTTCGCTCTTCTCAAACAACGGCAGCAAATGAAATTTTTAAAAATGTTTACAAATCTCTCAAAATTAATCATGATTGAGCCAAAAATAAAGGGGTTAACAAGAGAATTTGTGTAAGTGAGTATGTTACTAAACGTTGCCACTTTGTTAAATAAGCCGTAAGGATTCTCCGAGCCGTTGCCAAAATCGTGCCATAGCCAAGTAACATGTGTTGGTAACATGCAGATTGCAAACACAAGAACAGATATCACGAATGCTTTTACAACTGTGTAGTTTCTCTCCAATCTGTCATCGATGGATTCCTGTGAGAATGTTCTCGTTCCTCTTTGTCGTTTTATCTTTAAGGACCTCGTATCTTTTTGAAGCACGCAAACCGTGCAAGTGTAGAGTAAAGCCATGATACTCAAAGGTATTAAGTAAAGAAGGATGAAAATGATGACAGTGAACATCTTGACAATATAAGCGTTTGGCCATTCTTCACTGCATGAAGATCCTTTCAACTTCAGAACAAGCGATAGAGGTAGCACCATAAGGCCGGATAAAAGCCATATAGCAGCTATGACAGTCAAACCAGTTTTAACTCGTATTCTTGGCTTCAGTGGTGTGACTATCAGTCTGAAACGCTCTACACACATAAATAACAGGGTCATGACGGAGACATAAACAAGTACGGATTGAAATGGATAAATGATGTGGCAAAGAACGGCTCCGTAAGGAAACTCGCCAGTCAACTGCTCTCCAATATCAAGAGGAATGCTTATTAGGCACGTCCCCGCGTCGGTGGTCGCCAAGTTCAGTATTAGATACTCGTGGAGCTTTCTTGTCTTCAGTTTTAATATTTCTCTTAAAACAAGAAGATTTGCGGCGGATCCTAGAAGGGCAATCAAAATCAGGAGAGAAACTGCTACAGGTACCGTCTTTTCTTGTTGCTTTTCATTTGTCTGATGCACGTTTACAGTTGTGTTGTTGGAAAGAAGATTTACGTTATCCATTCCAAGAGGAAGCTCTGGCCCAAATAGAAATGTTTAAAATGTACAGTTCCTGAAGTTTCAAATCAAACACGACACAAACACAAGATATTCCATCAAGACAGCCAGTACTTTCACTATATATGTACGGTAAGGTTCGGGGGCGTTTCACAAAAAGCTTTAAGTGTCACTTAATATTGTCGATATAACCTTGCTGATTATCTCTCACGGTTTCATTTCGCAACTTTCGGATGCACCTTACCGGAAAGTGATACTGGTTCCACTCAAGTAGATCCAATTTAAAAGATAGAATATAGAGTGATTGAGAATATAAAAAAATCATATATGTGAACTGCGGATAAAGACGTGATTATGAAAGCGATCTTCGCAGTAATGAACACTACTTGAGCAGCTGTGAAAATAAAGCCTGGAAAAAATTCAGGCCTGCATGGGATAGAGTGCTATACACAGAAAATATTATGACATTGCGTCTTCAGTTCTTATGCTAAATCAACGGTACCTGAGAAAAACTCAGAGACGACCTTGAGTAGAAGGTGTTCCCAATCAATTACTGCCTAGAACTTTCCTCTCGCTTACAAGTTGAGCCTGTTTTCTAGGAGAGCAATTTTTTTAAGAGGCGTGCTTTTTGTCTCTCATAATTTTTATAAATATCTTTCGGAGACGAGCAGGTTGATCGCTTGAATGCTACGTTTTATCAGTTTTGATTGACAAGCGTGGTTAAACAGGAAGGCTGCGGTGCAAATTACAGTTTCCCGAATTATCGATGTCAAACGCCATCTCGTCTCGCCACACGTCTCGTCCTGTGGCTTCGACCAACGTCGGTTTTAAAAGCTATTTGTAATATCTATGAATACGAAGTCAGGAAGATATGTACTGGGAACTTCTTTCGCCTCTCTGATAGCTATGATCTTAAAGATACTTTTCGTACCATTCTGCTGGTCACATGATAGCTTGTTGATGAACACGAAGTGCCTCTTTATACTTAAGTTTTGTGACACCTTATCTTCATGATTTTTGTAATCTATCACTGAAAAAGGCGTGTGTCGTAAACTTTTTGCCCGTGCGAAAATTAAGTAAATAGCAGATATTTTAAGAGCTTTTATTATCGTTCAAAATCCATTCACTTCAAGTGCTTTCATTGATATTCGAAAGCAAGCTAAGGCATCTTTTACACATTTCTGTATTGAGGAAATCGCAAAAATAAGATGTCGCAAAAATGAAGTGTAATAGGGCTGGTCAGTATCCGGCCATATTGATCTTATCAGAGCTGCTCCAATAACAGAGGAAATTACATGTTATATCGTACAAAACTTGACATTTACGTGTGTGTCTTAATTACAGGTTTAAGGGAAGTTGTCGCCCTAAACGTTGCGAGTTTGACTTGTTAGCTAATGACGTGGGTTCTTGCCAAATCAATGGCAAGGTAAACGCAAAAAATCCGACCGATTGGTTTTCGGGAAAAAAAATTAAATCGATAGCCACAATGGTAGTAACACCTGTAGAACAAAGATTTTATTAGCTGTAACCTTCGAGTTTTTCACGACCTTACAACAAACAGCGTTAATTGTACGTAACGACTAAAGCGTTACCTTTTCCATTTTTTTGAGTTGAAAATGAGGTTTTCTTTATTCTCATCATCTTTGACAGCTTTTACTTCAATAATCAAGTCATGATCGAGCTGATATGAAATTTAATTAGAGATACTTTGCGTTGTTATTATATTTTCTACATGTCTTAGTTTACGGTGACAATGTTCTAGATGAAAATTTCATCATATCTGACTCATGTTGATAAACAAAACTTATTTAGTTTGAAAGAAAATGCTGTGAATCGGATGGTCTTCCCATTATTTCTTTATATATCACTTTTTTCTGCTATAATAATAAAGTAGGAAATATTCCAAAGATCTACACCGAGTTTGGAATGGCCTTTTGCCTGGGTAAACAGAGCTATCATATAACCAAGACTTGTTCCTATAGAGAAAAAGGGACATGACTGTTTCATATGGGCAGGTGTAATAGTGACATGCATTTATCCGGCGGAATAGTTGTCCTGTAACTCAGAGATCCAAGTTCAGTTTGAGGCGGGCTCAGGCCTGAGACAGCTTGACTGTGTTGCATTCTGTTTACCGCGACTGTTTAGAGGTCCTGTTGGTTAAAAATTGAAGCCAACACGTGTTCATTAATTCAATTCCATATTCAACTGGCCGTTACTTGGTTTTCCGTCGCACGCGTTTACTATCAAGAAGATGAAATGTGTCTTGTCTGAGGGTTGTTCGGCTAGACGAGAAATTTGACAGTATTCCACTCTGTCTGAGATTTTGTTTTCGTTGTCATCGAAAATTCATAGGAAAAACGGGGACGCGAAGCTCAATTTCAGGACCAATTTAAATCAGATTTAAATCTCGAATCGAGAGAGCCACGCAAAGTTTTTTTTTTTCGCATACCAACCAGTTTCATATAAGTAACGTTGCCACAAAGGAATGCAATTGTACTACGAATCAAAAAGGTTTTACACGACATGTAATATATTTCATTAGGTCCATAATGTTGTGGTCATTGATGGTATCCAACACCGAAAGAAATCATTTTTCAATCTACAAAGTGTTCTTTTATTACGTCTCCGATTATTGCTGGCTTTAATTATTTTTCTACAAGCGATTACTTTTTTTCCTTAAAAACATTACGAAGAAAAGCTCTTGTTACTCCATTATTTTATTTTTTACATCACGTGTGGCTTTTTTTTTAATCTTTCTCGGAAAACAAGTTACAAATGTAATACATTACTTTTTAACGAAAACGTACATCGTTCTGATTCTATAAGGTTACCTAACGACAGATGCTATTTACATCTTTCATCTTCAAAATATTATTTTATCAAACTTCTGTTTTTTGTTCACTTTAAGATAGTCTTTTCTAGTTTTCCACCCTCACATTATCAAATCTATGTTAATTTAGAAAGTACTTTGTCCTTCAGTTTTTTTTTTCTTTTTTTTTTTCAATATTGGGTGCAGATCGTGCGTTTCTAAACAAAAACCTTACAGGTTCACTATCAATTCAGTTGTGATAAAAAACAAGTTTTCGCAGTGAGTTCATAATAGCGAGACGAATATGTCTTATCTTCCATGAGTAGACGACAGGATTTAAGGTCGAATTAAGGTACACCAGTGTTACAGAAAATAAATCAAATGTGCGCATCGACGTATTTTGTTGAGGGATCAGGATACGCGCCACCAACATGCAGTTATGTGACAAATAACAGATTGAAAAGACCAGAAACACGTAAAATGTACTGAGAGCAAATTTTCTGAGCTTGTCAGCATTCACCGCTATTTTATTGCCTTGGGGTACTTCTTGTCCCCTCTGTGGACGATGCTGCAGTTGGCTTGCAAGGTGCCGTACAGTGAAATAAATCTTACAATACACAGTTGTGCAAAAGATGACACACAGACTGGAAATACACGTCAGAAGGATTAACAACACTATTGTATTCCAGAAAGATAACAAAGCAATCAATGCACCAAACAGCCACAATATTATTACCCCGACCACAACACGCTTGTGAGTTACTAGTTCCTGATATCTGAGATGAAGATGAACAGCTAAAAATCTGTCTACACTCAGAGCCGTGACACCAAGAAACGACGAGATTGCAAATAAACCAGCAGAAAATGTGCACAAGGCCAGTATCCAATTTGTTCGCTTTTGTTGCAAACCTTCAACCAGTAACGCAGTAAAGAGAGGCTGTACCATTAATCCAACTCCAAGATCAGACACAGCAAGACTTAACAGTAATGTTTTCAGAGTCTTTGGCAAAGATGAAGTTTTCCTGAGTGCATTGATTGTTAAAATGTTAAGCACTATGGCCGTATAGGATAAACAGCCATTCATAACCGAATTACTCATGTACGCTGGATACATGGGATCTGAGCCTTGTTCCATTTTTCAAGCTAAAATCTAGGAGAAGAGTGGTAGCCTTGCTGTTGTGTAGAGCGTTTTGGTTTGGCGCCTGTCTCCGCATAGAATGGACGAGTCTGATGTCTACGACGCAGAGCCTTTGTTTAAAAGCGTTATTGTGGCCACTTCCTGTTAAGAGCTGATGAGCTTATGTGTAAATTAAAGCCACCTGCTGGGTGTTCAGCGGGAGGCCGGATTTAAATTACAAGCAATTCTTGTTTGCGGCCCTTTTTGTCGAAAAAAATTCTCCATCGTATTTATTTGCCATCGTTATATCCAGCTAAAAAATACTATTTATTATTTGGATGCAAGACAAATTTGTTAAAACAAAACAACTTTTTCCATTAAGTTTTCAGGTGAGCTTTTAATAGCTCTCTCTCTTTGAGCTGTCCATCTCAAAAGTGGATTGAACAAAATTGTAGAGATAAATTAGAGAGGGCGGAGAAAATGATTGGAATTTGGCATCTTATCTCCACGATAACAGAGAAGATCTAAGAAGATCTTCCTTATAAACATTATAACATCGACGCTGCATCTCTTTAGTAATTTCAAAATGTATGTGAACATTAAAAAATACTTAAAGGTGGTCATTACATACCGTTCATAAAATGCAACGTAGGTTTGTAAAAAAAAATGTTAACTGCTTCAATTTGATTGGTTGTAAGACTACAGAGTAAATGTTATTGAAGGGCTCCTCGAGTTGCCCATTCAATCAGTCGTCTGATTGCGATAAAAACGAGAAAATTACTCACCCTGGTGGGGAAAAATGTTGAAGGATATCCTTTAAAACAATTTGATAAAGGCCATTGAAAGGCAAAACAATTCGATAAAGGCCATTGAAAGGCAAAACAATTTGACAAAGGCCATTGAAAGACTTCCAACTTACCAATGGTAGGTTTAACTCCACAAGCTCTGCTCTCAACATGTCTACATCCTAAATGTGTTTGAAATGAAAGAAAAAAGTCACTGATCAAAAAATAGCATGCAGCCATGAATGATCGTTCTAATATTTATGTCTCTCCTTAGCAAAGTGCCAAATTTTCAGTCTTTTTTAAGATTCATCTCAACGTAGAAGTTTGTTTTTTCTTGATCCTGAACAATTTCATTATTTAAAATAAAACAGAAATTGCATTTAGAAAGTCAATGCACAAGCTCGAGACCTTCTCCTCTAAGAGATAGTTACTCTTGCTCGAAGGATTGAATTGTCCTCGATCATTTCTAACGACTGGCCAGGAGCAACTTGGTTCAAACCTCTTCCTCTTTTAAGAGGCATACTGTCTAAAACAGCTTCTCTGAAGGCTGGAATTTGCCAAGAATAAAGAAAAGGATTGAGGCTTGAGTTTAGCCAGATGAAAACATACTGAAGATCTCGTAGCCAATGAATCGTAATGCAGCTGCAACTGTGGCATAAGTTCAAAGTGTAGATAATCACGCACGAAGGGGTATAACAGATGAGGTATGCAGCGAGTATGAGCACGAATGTCTTCGCTATGTGCTTCTCCTGTTCAAGAGCCCTTTTATTGGCGCTTTCAAAGTTCATGCCGGAATGAAGATGCGACGACATCTGAAACTGTGTACGAAGTTTGTGATACACGGAGATGTACGAGAAGAAAAATATAATTACGGTCGCAAAGATTGCCATATTGGCGAAAACAAAGGCATATTTAATGAATCCTATTTCGAAATACAGCACTGACGGCAGGGAAATTGATACAATCCAAACGCAAACCGATACAGCGAGCGCATGGCTTGGGCGTATTTTGTTCCTGTAGATAACCGGACGCACCACAGCGATGTAACGATCGACAGCCATTGAAATTGTGTTTTAAAGTACAATTAAAGAAATGTTGTTTTATAGTACAGATGAGTTTCATTACTAAAAGCTTCATTGACATTCATTACAATGTATTTTGGGCAATTCTTAGTGAAGTTAAGTGTCAAGCCACCGGTTGAAAACATGTCAGTAATAATACTGCTGGGTTTTCTGTAATGATTTCGAATGGAAAGCATTCGATCATGCTATTTATAAACGAAAAATTATGTTTACACTAATGATTCATGCAATACAGGTAAATTTAGGTTTCTTAAAGCAATTTAGGCCCATCAAAGATAATACAATAATAGTAATAGTCTTGAGAATAACATAAGTAATCTAAAGCCATCTAAACAAGAGTTTGAGCTCACATCGAATGTCGTGCTTAAGGAAACTGTAAACGAATGGATTGCTCGCGGAATTACATATGAGCAGTATCCTCTGCACATACACCAAATTCCATGGAATATGATTGATGCATTTAAATGAAAAACAGAGAAGACGAGCCATGTCAATAGCGTAACAAGTAAGAAAGACGGCGACTATGATTCCAAGAGCTTTGGAGAAAGCGGTTGCTCGACTCTGTGATCTGTCGCACTTTGAGTCATCAAAAGAAAAGCCATTGAACTTAAGCTGAGAGAGACGAATACTAAAGCGTTTCTTCTGCCTGTGTGCCACGTATAAAGTTCTAAAACAAACTGTAAACAATAGGAGATAGGGCGGAAGTTTGAAAGCGAATAATACAACCGCATAAAATATGTTAAGTGAAGTATACATCTCGGTACAGTACATCCACGTAAATGGCACAAAATGAACGACAAAAGGTAAAGTCCATGCTGCTGATATAAAAAACATGTGGTGTCTTTTAACCTTAAGCTTTACATACTTTAGTGGAGTAACAATCGCCATGTACCGATCAACTGTTAGCGCACAGAGGTTAGTCATGGATAAATTGAGGAACAACCATCGTACCGCCATTGTTACACACTTGCTACAAACGGACGCAGACTCACAAGCCATACTTGGAAGGAAAGTTAATCCTACACTAAGATCAGCTGCAGCAAGAGAAAATAAGAACCAATTGATTGTGCTACGAAGCCGCTTCCTTGAAATAATGAGATACATCACCAAACTGTTTCCAAGGACAGTTAATATCGAGAAAAATCCGCCAAAAACCCAAAACAAAACGTCTCCAACAGACTCCATGATACTTTTAGTAAGATTTCTAAAATGATAACTTCAGTGTAATGCTTGGTCTGAAATGGTGGCTCTACATAGAAGTACCAAGAGGGAATTCGGTGACGTGCCTCTAATGACATTAATGGCGCGTCCGGCTATAATCACATTGTTTTTAATCAAGCGTCATTTTTTTATCTCCATGCATATGGCACATTTCTAAGAAATTCATATCCCCCCACTAGAAGACCAAGCACTTAGCTGTTGGAACTTTCCGTGATAAATGACAAAATGGAGATAGACAAGTCCAAATATTGATCATCCAAAACTTTGGGAAGTAATGATCAATAGAATCAGCCAGTTGCTTCACTGGAAATGCTTGAAAGAAACATAACTCTTCATGTTTGATTTGTTGATGGGTAAAGAACAGCAGTGGTTTTTTTTTTCAGGAAAAAAACCTTTAAATTTCTTTCTTCTTACACTGAAATAACTTTCCCTTCTTATCGCTTCGCATAAATAATTAATTCATGAATCCACTGCTTGCAAAAAGCGGAAGAAGATCCTGCGCGATAACTTCATTAGAGCACGGTAAGTTTTCTTGAGAGCAGATTTGCAAGTTTCTGTCTTTGATGGAGCTATGATGAAGAAAGAGGACCTCCGTAAATGAACGATCGTGCAAAAATTAAGTCTTTAAGTTTCAATTCATGATGAGTATATAAAATTGAAAAAAAAAACTGATTCCCTCACCGCTATGGCGGATTATCGGTATTCTAAAATCCCATTCACCGCACTTCATAAGAGCAAATTGAATTGACAGCATTTAACATACACCTTTGATGGTAAAATACATGTTGATTGAAAATCCTCCAAAGGGTAGACGGGAAAAAGTTTTAAATCTAACCTAACCCCTTACCCTCTTATGGCTATTTAAGCATGATCAGTGGAGTTCAAGCGACCCCCACTGTAGTATTCAGACATGTATGTTGAACAACTGTTTAGAAATCTCATGAAAGAAGTCGAATGTCTACAGTGTTTAGAAACAGTCGAACATCCTAAAATCTTCATCTCAACCGATTGACGGACATCTTAGCTCTGAGAGACGGCAGTGCAGAGGCTCAGGGATGCAGCAGCTGCGAAGAACACGATACCATGACTGTTTTGTTTGCTGGAGCTTTGTTTGTGCAGCTTGTTTTGAGGCTCATCAGCGCCTCAAGGCCACAAGAGGTCACCGCAATGTTTTGATCGATAATTTGCAAGCACATGATGCGGAGGAGTTAATGCACAGGCCCGTGTCCTGAGAAATATCACGATAATGAATCGCTTGAATATTATTGTCAAAACTGCAACGTTTGTATTTGCAACAAGTGCAGTAAAGTGGGTTATAATCGACACACAATGGTAAACTTACAGTAAGTCACCGAAGAACAAAAGCTGCATCTGTCGCAAGTGTTTGCCAGGGTCAGTGCTCAACTTGATTTTATTGAAACAAAGATAATAAAACAAACTGAACTGATGAAGAAAAGCGAGGACGAAATCTGCGCTGCCAAGAGATTGGTGACCAAAACTGTGGAAGAAGTTACTCGCATTGCGAGGGAACATGAAACCGTCATTCATACCAAGCTAACGGAAATCAAACCACCCAAGAAAAAAATTACGTAGAAAAAATCGAAAACTTTCGATTGTTCGCTACCGAGCTAAGAGGTGCTGTTGAAAATGGCGAATGAATTGTTCAAAGAAACATCAGCCCTGAAATTCTGCAGGCAGGATATGCTACTTCTGGTCGCTGTGAGAACTTTTAACCGCGGAGGATATAAAATTTTTTAAACCAAAACATTTCAATTATCGTGTAATCCAGAAAAAAATGATTCTCTTAAAAATTTAGTTCCGGGTCGAGTGTTTGGAAGAAGTGCAACTAGGAACCGAAACTAAATTTACAGTTACTAGATTCAGAGGGAAATCAGTGTTATGATGAACAAGACCAAGTGAACGTAAAAATCCGCTCCCACCAGATGAAGATGAAAAGAAGAAAATCGAAGATTATAAAATGGAAAAAATGGAATCTACGAAGTCCGTTACCAGCCCAAGAATGTTGGCCTATGTGAAATTTCAGTGGGTTGAATTGAAGCCGCCGACTGGTGGTCAGTGGAGAGTCCAAATGACTGGTCATCAGTATGAAGCTCTTCATTCGTTATAATTACGTGAGAAAGTTTTGCAAGAGTTAAATGGATCATCGAGAATTACAATAAGTAGAGGAAAAGGGAATATTTCCATGGCAAGATTTTCTGAAAAGCGAGTCTAATTGTTTAATTTTGAGTGGAAATATCTGAACTGAGAACAACAGGAGAAAAGGGGCCTGGAGATGAGAGAATAGAAGAATCGAAGTCTGTGGCGTTCACAGTTCTTAGTGGCGTGGTAATCATTCGTGGAGAGCCTTTAGAACGATAAAATGTTCCTGTTTACTGTAAATGGTCATTTTCTAAGACACACCAGTCAGCACCTGGTTGATTCACTCGGTGTGTCTATTCGAACGAATGATCACATGATCGTGTGTGACTGGGCTGACTGTTCAGAGTCACAATCCTCTTCCCTGACGGCAAAGAATTGCTACAATCCTTCAGTGCTCTAAACTGTGAAACGCTTCCATGGTTTGCTATTTATCATCAGGAAAGATAGTGTTTTTTTTCTTGCTATCATAAGTTTTGGTAGAAATTGCACTGAAATGTATTTTAGGATGATCTACGTATCCCAAGTTTATAATTATGGCCTTCTGTTGATAGTTTCTTCATCGGTTTCGCAGAAAGGTCTTAGTCAATAAATAGTTCTCCTGCGTCAAGAGAAAATAGTAGGACAGAGAGGGAGTTGGCTTTTATAGATTGTGCAAGTAAAATATGCTGATTATGCTAGTAGCAGAGCTCGTTTATTTCCTGATAGCATCCGATTATTCTTGTTAGCTGTATGTATGGTTTTTTAAGCCTGCTTATTTTTCGCATTGGCCCGAACTGCTTTGAGGGGTAGCTTTAAATTAACATACAGGGTTGTTTGGAGGGCACACTCCCATACAGTTCTAGTTTATCTTCTGTTCTTGTACTACGGCTTCACACTTGGTTATAAGTAGTTTGAAAGTGCATAATCTTGCTGCTAATTAAGAGATTATACTGAAATCACTCTCTTTTCAATAGTGCTGAAGCACTCTCTTGAGATAGCTGCAAGTTGTCGCTCGAGTCGGCTGACATTGCTGACGCAATTTTGTTGCCTTGCTAATGCAAGATGTTGAGACAGACAAGGCCCAAGGATATCTCAATTTCACCTAGGTTAATTAATGAGAGTCTCTCTAACGGAAGTATGTTTACCAAAAAGTTCACATAAAAGCAAACATCTGACTTATTTCTGGGGCTACAAGTGCTATTAACTTTCTTTGCGTGGCTGTAAGTTCTTAATTTAAAACATGCAGCTCAGCCTTTTTTTTTACTAAGCTAAGAGGAACGCGAAACGCAGCCACTATTACAGCCTTTTTTGGCCTCCTAAAACAATTTTTTTTGTCGAAACCGGACCTCTCTATGAGTGTGTTGATACATAAGACAAACCATGGAAAAACAAGGTAAGAAATCAACGACGGTTACATAAACAAAGCATACGATAGTCTCGTGCCCAAACCTCCTACGGCCAAGCGGTGGTAAGTTCCCTACATTTCAGTTACACGGAAGGATCTGGGTACAAGATTAAGCATACGATGTCCGTTTCGCATACTGACTTTCTCTTACGAAAATTAAAAACCTCCATACCTTTATCGAGAGCCTTGTTCGCCTGTGAGTTGGAATGAAATACTAGCAAACAGCGAGGAGATTGGCTTTTTCGATTAAAATAACTTAGGAAAGAAGAAACCACGAAGCAGAAGTCTAAAGAAACAGATTTCCCTTTCCGCTCGAAGCTAAAGAGAATTTGAATGAAATGGGCATATCCCGGCAGACGCCCTGATTGACCCTCTCTATCCCCTTACCTTCTCGTCTCTATGCACAACATCTGTATTAAATGAAAATCATCAAAGTTTGATTTTGAACATGTAAAGAAGAAATTCCTTTATTGCGCGTTCACTTAGCCTGAGATAGACTAAAGGGGTTTAGGAAATTCGAGACGAATTATCAACTGCTTCTCGAGTTTGGATAACTTTTAAGAAATTCTTCCTGCGACCTAGGAGTGAAAAGATGATGCGATGGAGAAAATCTCCTCCTATGGGTTTGAAAGATCATTCAAAACTACGTGCAAATCTAACGTCATAGTCTTTTTACCAACTCACATCTAAATACAACTTTCGACTGATGAGAGCGCTCGCAATATTCTCAATTTTTTGATAATAAAAACATTCGAATAAAATATCTTCGTAAACCGAAGAATAAGAATAAATGGGTGACCTCATATTACCGCATGGTACTCCTCGTTTTCCTCCTTCTGTCTTGTTTTTTCAATGAGCAACCTCTGGTAACCTAAAAAGTTTGTTGACTGTTGTAGCCAGAACACAAATAGAGAGAGCCAGATGACGCTTTGTAAAAAAATCTTCAAGTGCTAATTATACTGAAAGATCTCCAGAAATTAGCTTGAAAACTGATCGATTTGTCACTCATCAAGCCATTTGATTCCCGCCTTTCGCTAGGAAAAAATGAATAAAGCTTCTTTGAAAAAGTTTTCTTTAAAAATCCCTTAAGATGTTCCAAGTATCACTAACTTCTTAAACTTGAATGAAGCTTTCGGACAAACCCAGGGGGAGGTTTTTCTTATTGTCAATACTTTCCCTTTTTTCTGAGGCCTTTTAGCTCTTAGAATAGTCTGCCTGTCTGTCTGTTGTAGACAGATACTGCCATGATCAAGAATAAAGTACAATTTATATGTGCCGCAAAATGTTGCTTAATGTACAAAATATACATAGAGCATGGTTAAAACTTCACTTTTCTCCTTGATTGTTCAGTTTATCAAAAGTCAGTTTCATTCTTGACTTTTGAGTAAGATCAAGTTCATAGATTTTATTAAGTTTGACCATGAACACTTCTTATTTACACTCTCAGATACCTTTACCATTGTATCGTAACGAATACTGTTTTGCTTGATCAAAGTTTGAAAAGCTCTTTGAAGATCACTTTGAGTGAGAGAATAACTAATGAGTTTTTTAGTCCGTGCGGGAAAAGGATTAGATATCAACGTCATGTAATCAGTATTAAATGGCGAAAAAACGATGAAACAAAACACCTTATAACATATCAACTACCTTTTTCACGTTTTTGAAAAACGGCTCTGTGCATCAACTCCTCCATATCTATTGGACCCTATTCCAAGAGCCATTCTGTTTTCACCCAAAACTATTTTGTTCGCCTCTCCTTCCCCGATCCTCTTTAATCAGTGTTACCCAGCTAACAATGAGGTCGTCATTATATAATTAAATCCCTTATTTTAAAAACACCGGAAAAAGGAACTTGGTCAGGACGTGACCAAAAATCATCTCACAAGAGAGGATAAAATGCACTTTAACTTGCCTTGGTTTTAACAAATTTCGAGTGTCGTGATGTTAATTTGCAATTGTTTCCATCAAGTTTTATTCGAGAATGAGGACCGATAATATGGTTTCTGTGTTAAAAACTGTTGTCAAGTTTAATTTGCAAGATGGTGAACATTCGTCACCATAAATACCCTTTTCTTTCGTCAGTTAACAAAGAGTATCAAATATCGAATAACAAGACACACACACACAAAGAGCTTTCCACCTTATAAGATGATAAAGCTATAATGAATGGCGATAACTCGAGTAAACGAGTTTTTGAAAAGCCGTACAAACTTTGTATGTTTCCGAAGACGCGCACCGTAAAATACTTAAAAAATCATTTTTTTCCTTGAGCTTGTTAAATAAAGATCTAGAGCTGCTGACAGTTACAGTAGTCTATGGTAGTTTCTAGTTTTGTATGTGGAATTATTGTATGGTCACGCAAGTTTTTCATTTCCTTATCAGTTCAGTAGCATGGCGGAAAATTTGATCAAGGGAATATCGTGGCAAATGAGTTGTGGTCCTTAGTAGTAATTTTTGTAGCTTTGACAACTTCATTGATCTCAAAACTGGAGATATCTGATGGTTTAGACAAAGAAAGGAAGAATGATCTATTTGCGAGCTGCGATGACATCGAAGGGGACCGAATTTCATAAAAATCGTTCGCTCTTCTCAAACAACGGCAGCAAATGAAAATTTTAAAAATGTTTACAAATCTCTCAAAATTAATCATGATTGAGCCAAAAATAAAGGGGTTAACAAGAGAATTTGTGTAAGTGAGTATGTTACTAAACGTTGCCACTTTGTTAAATAAGCCGTAAGGATTCTCCGAGCCGTTGCCAAAATCGTGCCATAGCCAAGTAATATGTGTTGGTAACATGCAGATTGCAAACACAAGAACAGATATCACGAATGCTTTTACAACTGTGTAGTTTCTCTCCAATCTGTCATCGATGGATTCCTGTGAGAATGTTCTCGTTCCTCTTTGTCGTTTTATCTTTAAGGACCTCGTATCTTTTTGAAGCACGCAAACCGTGCAAGTGTAGAGTAAAGCCATGATACTCAAAGGTATTAAGTAAAGAAGGATGAAAATGATGACAGTGAACATCTTGACAATATAAGCGTTTGGCCATTCTTCACTGCATGAAGATCCTTTCAACTTCAGAACAAGCGATAGAGGTAGCACCATAAGGCCGGATAAAAGCCATATAGCAGCTATGACAGTCAAACCAGTTTTAACTCGTATTCTTGGCTTCAGTGGTGTGACTATCAGTCTGAAACGCTCTACACACATAAATAACAGGGTCATGACGGAGACATAAACAAGTACGGATTGAAATGGATAAATGATGTGGCAAAGAACGGCTCCGTAAGGAAACTCGCCAGTCAACTGCTCTCCAATATCAAGAGGAATGCTTATTAGGCACGTCCCCGCGTCGGTGGTCGCCAAGTTCAGTATTAGATACTCGTGGAGCTTTCTTGTCTTCAGTTTTAATATTTCTCTTAAAACAAGAAGATTTGCGGCGGATCCTAGAAGGGCAATCAAAATCAGGAGAGAAACTGCTACAGGTACCGTCTTTTCTTGTTGCTTTTCATTTGTCTGATGCACGTTTACAGTTGTGTTGTTGGAAAGAAGATTTACGTTATCCATTCCAAGAGGAGGCTCTGGCCCAAATAGAAATGTTTAAAATGTACAGTTCAATGAAGTTTCAAATCAAACACGACACAAACACAAGATATTGTGTGAAGCCAGCCAGTACTTTCACTATATATGTAGGGTAAGGTTCGGGGGCGTTTCACAAAAAGCTTTAAGTGTCACTTAATATTGTCGATATACCTTGCTGATTATCTCTCACGGTTTCATTTCGCAGCTTTCAGAAAAGTGATATGATACTGGTTCCACTCAAGTAGATCCAATTTAAAAGATAGAATATAGAGTGATTGTGAATATAAGAAAATCATATATGTGAACTGCGGATAAAGACGTGATTATGAAAGCGATCTTCGCAGTAATGAACACTACTTGAGCAGCTGTGAAAATAAGGCCTGGAAAAAATTCAGGCCTGCATGGGATAGAGTGCTATACACAGAAAATATTATGACATTGCGTCTTCAGTTCTTATGCTAAATCAACGGTACCTGAGAAAAACTCAGAGACGACCTTGAGTATGAGGGTGTTCCCAATCAATTACTGCCTAGAACTTTCCTCTCGCTTACAAGTTGAGCCTGTTTTCTAGGAGAGCAATTTTTTTAAGAGGCGTGCTTTTTGTCTCTCATAATTTTTATTAATATCTTTCGGAGACGAGCAGGTTGATCGCTTGAATGCTACGTTTTATCAGTTTTGATTGACAAGTGTGGTTAAACAGGAAGGCTGCGGTGCAAATTACAGTTTCCCGAATTATCGATGTCAAACGCCTTGAGGTCACGTCTCGTCTTGTGGCCTCGACCAACGTCGGTTTTAAAAGCCATTTGTAATATCTATGAATACAAACTCAGGAAGATATGTACTGGGAACTTCTTTCGCCTCTCTGATAGCTATGATCTTAAAGATACTTTTCGTACCATTCTGCTGGTCACATGATAGCTTGTTGATGAACACGAAGTGCCTCTTTATACTTAAGTTTTGTGACACCTTATCTTCATGATTTTTGTAATCTATCACTGAAAAAGGCGTGTGTCGTAAACTTTTACCCGTGCGAAAATTAAGTAAATAGCAGATATTTTAAGAGCTTTTATTATCGTTCAAAATCTATTCACTTCAAGTGTTTTCATTGATATTCGAAAGCAAGCTAAGGCATCTTTTACACATTTCTGTATTGAGGAAATCGCAAAAATAAGGTGTCGCAAAAATGAAGTGTAATAGGGCTGGTCAGTATCCGGCCATATTGATCTTATCAGAGCTGCTCCAATAACAGAGGAAATTACATGTTATATCGTACAAAACTTGACATTTACGTGTGTGTCTTAATTACAGGTTTAAGGGAAGTTGTCGCCCTAAACGTTGCGAGTTTGACTTGTTAGCTATTGACGTGGGTTCTTGCCAAATCAATGGCAAGGTAAACGCAAAAAATCCGACCGATTGGTTTCGGGAAAAAAAATTAAATCGATAGCCACAATGGTAGTAACACCTGTAGAACAAAGATTTTATTAGCTGTAACCTTCGAGTTTTTCACGACCTTACAACAAACAGCGTTAATTGTACGTAACGACTAAAGCGTTACCTTTTCCATTTTTTGGAGATGAAAATGAGGTTTTCTTTATTCTCATCATCTTTGACAGCTTTTACTTCAATAATCAAGTCATGATCGAGCTGATATGAAATTTAATTAGAGATACTTTGCGTTGTTATTATATTTCTTAGTTTACGGTGACAATGTTCTAGATGAAAATTTCATCATATCTGACTCATGTTGATAAATAAAACTTATTTAGTTTGAAAGAAAATGCTGTGGATCGGATGGTCTTCCCATTATTTCTTTATATATATCACTTTTTTCTGCTATAATAATAAAGTAGGAAATATTCCAAAAATCTACACCGAGTTTGGAATGGCCTTTTGCCTGGGTAAACAGAGCTATCATATAACCAAGACTTGTTCCTATAGAGAAAAAGGAACATGACTGTTTCATATGGGCAGGTGTAATAGTGACATGCATTTATCCGGCGGAATAGCTGTCCTGTAACTCAGAGATCCAAGTTCAGTTTGAGGCGGGCTCAGGCCTGAGACAGCTTGACTGTGTTGCATTCTGTTTATCGCGACTGTTTAGAGGTCCTGTTGGTTAAAAATTGAAGCCAACACGTGTTCATTAATTCAATTCCATATTCAACTGCCCGTTACTTGGTTTTCCGTTGCACGCGTTTACTATCAAGAAGATGAAATGAAAGAAAAAAGTCACTGATCAAAAAATAGCATGCAGCCATGAATGATCGTTCTAATATTTATGTCTCTCCTTAGCAAAGTGCCAAATTTTCAGTCTTTTATAAGATTTATCTCAACGTAGAAGTTTGTTTTTTCTTGATCCTGAACAATTTCATTATTTAAAATAAAACAGAAATTGCTTTTAGAAAGTCAATGCACTAGCTCGAGACCTTCTCCTCTAAGAGATAGTTACTCTCGCTCGAAGGATTGAAATGTCCTCGATCATTTCTAACGACTGGCCAGGAGCAACTTGGTTCAAACCTCTTCCTCTTTTAAGAGGCATACTGTCTAAAACAGCTTCTCTGAAGGCTGGAATTTGCCAAGAATAAAGAAAAGGATTGAGGCTTGAGTTTAGCCAGATGAAAACATACTGAAGATCTCGTAGCCAATGAATCGTAATGCAGCTGCAACTGTGGCATAAGTTCAAAGTGTAGATAATCACGCACGAAGGGGTATAACAGATGAGGTATGCAGCGAGTATGAGCACGAATGTCTTCGCTATGCGCTTTTCCTGTTCAAGAGCCCTTTTATTGGCGCTTTCAAAGTTCATGCCGGAATGAAGATGCGACGACATCTGAAACTGTGTACGAAGTTTGTGATACACGGAGATGTACGAGAAGAAAAATATAATTACGGTCGCAAAGATTGCCATATTGGCGAAAACAAAAGCATATTTAATGAATCCTATTTCGAAATACAGCACTGACGGCAGGGAAATGGATACAATCCAAACGCAAACCGATACAGCGAGCGCATGACTTGGGCGTATTTTGTTCCTGTAGATAACTGGACGCGCCACAGCGATGTAACGATCGACAGCCATTGCTGTGAGACTGAGAGTTGATGCCGAGCAGCAGATGAAATACGATACGTGAGCTACTGCAAGAACTGGTAAGTCAGGATGATTTGTTAATGCCTCCAGCAGGTGAACATTGGTAGATATCGTCAGCGCGATAAGGCCAACAACGAGGTCGGCAAATGCCAAATTGACTACCAAGCAGTTAAACGCATTTCGCAGCAGTTTTCGTCGCTGCTTGTACACCGCCCAGCAGATGAAAAAGTTTGTGGGCACTATAAAGAAAAACAGGACGAAGGAAATGACCGTCGTAAGGAACGAAAGTGATATTGGAGGAGGCACATCGGAACAGTCTTTCTCGTAAAGGGACATGGCAATCAAATGAGCAGCGTTGTAGACGAGATATTTGTCGAATGAATATATACTACATCTAACTGTCGTCGCGGTTCAGGGCGGGCCGATGTGACTGTCGTCGCGGTTCTAGGCGGGCCGTAGAATTCAACGAAATATCATAACACCTAAGATAAATATCACACGACTATGAAAAAAATATGGACGAGCCAGAACAGGTGCTCTTGAGTAAACCCACAGGTATATTGTTGAAGATTG
Organism: Pocillopora damicornis; assembly: GCF_964200805.1. Lineage (NCBI taxonomy): Eukaryota > Metazoa > Cnidaria > Anthozoa > Scleractinia > Pocilloporidae > Pocillopora > Pocillopora damicornis. Next base: position 16,987,685 of record NC_142671.1, read on the forward strand.
CAGAACAAAAATGAAAAATTAGCTCTTGATAAAAAAAAAAAACTTCAGAATTCAATTTAGAAGATGTGGAAAGTTTCATTTCTGCTTTGAAAAATAAAGAGGTAATCGAGAGTTATTGCAATCACTTCTCCTTGTGTCAATATCAAATAAATGTGTGATATTTTTTTTTGAAGTCGTAAAATATCATCATGGCTACTGAGGTAGTGCTACAGGTCGCGAATACGAACCTGAAACCAGTGGGGAACAAGTTTTATATAATTTTCATATCAGTTATGAATTGCCCGTGGACTCTTTCTTCGGCTTCATAGCGCAAAGCAGATCTAAATACCAAACTGATCCTAAGGTAGAACATTGACAGACTCTTGACAACAGATGTCAAACATTACTGACACCTTGCTAAGAACTTTTGAAATCACTGTGTAAACGACAAATTCAAACGGATCAACTTGATGGCAAAGCCGGTGACTGTAGAACAAAACTGGTCCATCAATATCGACTTACAAAGCAAAAGATTCCAGTGAAACTCCACTGTTCACTTGAGAAAAATAATAACCTACGCTTAGATTCAGGAAACGTCCAACGATGTCATTGTCCATAGTATAGTAAAATTATTGATTATAGTGATATTAGTCGTAAGAACTTTGTTTGGCGCTTTTTCAATGATCCTTGTTCTGCAGTAGTGTTTCCATATAGCTGGCACCATGCATATGTATGTAATTTCTATTCCACGGGTCTATTTTCCCGATGAAAATACACTGCCCTCTACGACTCCTCGACACTGATTTGCATTTGCAACATCAAAACGAAAGTGGAAACGAAATTTTAAATGCAAATTTGCCTACTATAAAGAAATACTACTGAAGAATCGCCCGGGACAGCTGAGAAACTGCTCAGCAAAACAGTGAGATTCAAAAAGCACCAATCAAAGCCGCGAGAAAACAACCAATCACAGCGGCGCATCAAACATCGTAAGGTGACGTAAAGCCAGTCTTCATTGCCTGAAATAGAGTTGCACTATGCCGTCAAGTCTCGATCAACATCAGATTTGACTTCTTCGAGACAGAAGATAAAATCAATCTTTATCACAAGACATTTTATAATATATTTTTATTTTCCCCGACTAATGATTTTTTATTTCGACCTTTCTTTTGCATTCGTAGCTCACAGGTGTTTCATGTTAAAAAAAATAAAAAGTAAAAAAAAAAACCCAAACCACGGGCTAGACTGATGCTGGCTGAAGAAAGAAAAGCTTCTCCCAAATTTTGAACCCGCGAAACCAAATTTTCTGATTTTCTCAGCCAGAGACTAAAAAATATTATCGCAATCGGTAGGGTGGCTTTGATATGGATCCCCGCACTAAAGAAAGTTTAAAATTTGATTTGATCTCGTGGTGAGAATTTTAAAGCAATTTGAATTGAATGAGTTTGAAGAGTACTTGTTTGAGTTTGAAGTTTGAAGAAGAGTTTGAAGAGTAAAGCAAGAATTATTTATCGCAAATGTACCTTCACTTCACGTATTCTCTTTCGCAGCGTGAAAACGCGCCATTAGATGTATCTCTAAGTAATAACTTCTTATGTTTTTATGTTTGAAAGAATCAGCCCGAAAAGTTGTTCGCTATTAATGACCCTTATATTCAGCTTTTCGTGTCTGAGAGAAACATTTCATTGATTTTTTCAAAAACGTTCTTCTCATCAAATTTGATTGCATTTTCGATATCTGACCCTCTTAGTAATTATTTGGTTTGTGTATTGATCCTTTCGCAGTTTAATTATTTATGGCAAAAATTGTGCCTATAGGCTTTGGCCAGCACAATAAAGATATGTGCGAGATACGATATGAAAGTTAAATAATCATTAACTGTTAGTTCATTAGACACATAATGCAACTATCTTCCATAACGTCACATAGCAAAAATAAAAATTATTAATGGCTCTAAACAGTACAAATTCTGCATTACTAATAAAATACATGCATCTCTTCTTAACAGCTGTCTCGCTTTAAGTACCCTAACAATACAATCGACAGGATATATGTTCTGTTGGTTGCAAGGCTTGAGTCATTGTCTTGCGAAACTTTCCTCCAAGTCGACGAGATTTGTTCCAGCTTGTTCGAAGCTCGCGAAAACAGTAGCGCTGAATATTACTGAAAAAGCTCAAAGCAAAGGCAGTCATGGCACTTTTCGAGAAAGACTGTTCCGATGTACCTCCTCCAACATCACTATCGTTTTTGACTACGGTTATTTCAATTTTCTTGTTTTTCTTTACAGTGCCGCCGAACTTTCTGATCTGCTGGGTAGTTTGTAAAGAGAGACGAAAACTGCTACGAAATGCGTTCAACTGCTTGGTTTTCAATTTGGCATTTGCTGACCTCATTGTCGGACTCATCGTGCTGACAATTTCTGCGTATGTTCACCTGCTCGAGGCATTGACAACTCATCCCAATTTACCCGTTCTTCCCGTAGTTCACGTGGCGTATTTCGTCTGCTGCACGGCGTCAACTCTTTGCCTCATAGCAATGGCTGTCGATCGTTACATTGCCGTTGCGCATCCAGTCGTTCACAGAAACAAAATAACCCCGAAACGAGCTGTGCTTGTTTCGACCTGCATTTGGCTTTTCTCCATTTTGTTACCTGTGTCGGTGTATTTTGAAGTTGGTTTCATCAAATACGCTTTTGTTTTCGCCAACACGATCATCGCCGCCACCGTGATAATCCTGTTCTTTTCTTACGTCACAATTTACCGCAGACTTCGCGCACATTTTCAGATGTCGTCGCAGCTTCAATCTGGAATGAATTCTGACACCGCAAACAGAAAGGCTCTCGAGCATGAAAGGCGCATAGCGAAGACATTCGTGCTGGTACTCGTTGCTTTCTTCATCTGTTACACCCCTTCTTGTGTAATTATTTACATTTTAAACTTCTGCCGAAGTTGTAGCTGCGTTACAATTCACTGGTTTCGAGACCTTCAGTACATTTCCATCTGGGTTAACTCAAGTCTCAATCCTTTTCTTTATTCCTGGCGAATTCCAAGCTTGAAAGAAGCTATTTTATCCAGAATTCCTTTTAAAAGGGGAAGAATAGGAAATCAGGCGGCTAACGGGAAGGAACTGAGTAGGGTCAACGAACGAAATAATAGCGCCACGCCGGAAATTTACCAGCAACATTGATAAAGTCATAAAGAAAGGATTGACAAAAGACATAATAATCTTTGTGATGATTTGAGCCCCAGAGAATCCCAGTTGATTGATTGTGTATTCTTCCACCAGAACTACGTAAGAGGTGACGAAGCGGAAACCTAAACTCACGAAATGCCGAGTTCCCTGATTGAATATCCAAGAGCAAGACAACACTAACAATTCTAGCCTTGTATTCCTTATGTTACTATTAATTTATGCCGATTATTGAAGGATACTTTTAGAAACAGGAAATATTGCGGAACTCTCTTTTAAGTTCACTTTTGCATAATAGCAGATTCTACAAAGCAATATTATCAAAAGAAAATGATCTTACACAAGCTTTCGATTCTCACATCGATAAGTCTAAGCTACTCTTAATCAGGCTCAACTTTCAGCTATAAAAACGAATCCCAGACTTTGACACTCTCGAGATCCTTCGCAAAGGTTTTGCGAGTTGATTCAATCCACCATTCGAGAGCTCGTTGGCAATAAAGGTTATTTCAAGAGCCAGGTATTCATGACATGCACGTGAAAACTTTCCTGGATTTTGCTTGAATCGAATGCATCGTCTTTCGCTGAATAGAAACGACATGATAAAATTTGGGCTCGGCCGAGGAAATTCATCATCGGGATTGAGAGTCCGAAAAAGCATTTTAATGAAATATAAAAAGTAATTAACAAAAAAGTGTCCAAATGGCTTGAAACCACTTCATGAGTTCAGTTCCCGTTGTGATGTTTTCTAGATATGCAGTTTGCGCAATACTGAATCTGATTTCGTTGTTGTTGGTATCGATTGCGGGGATCGGTTTTTGAAATGAAACAGGTAAATTGCCGTTTTTTTATTCGAGAAAGTGTTCACCGTGTTTAATACATTTCGAAAATTTTACGATTGTTTGACAAGACATCATGATTAACGTCTCAAAGATAAAGGCCTCGACGTCGATTATCTCTCAGTGACACTTGAAGCATTTACAAGAGGTTATTTAACGTTCGCCTTTTTCTCAAAATATCAAACGAAATAAAAAAAACGAATACAGCCAAAAAAGTGTTTCTCAATAGGAACGCAACGTCTGAGGTCGCTGGCTAAATGAGCTACAATGAAACAATCTCATCAGAACTGAAAGAGTTGTTGTCCACGAAATGAGGTTTAGCAGCTGGAACGTATTGTTTACCCTCTCATGCTGTGCAAATGTAGTGAGGCTAACTTATGTATATAACCAACTCAAAAACAAACAAATAAAAGGAGATTTTAAAATTAAACTTCAGAAAATGTAGTCCCTAGTGGTTGTATTTTGGCTTATGTTTAGCGAACGAGGCTTTGCATTTCACTTTCAGGCTAAACACTTCAATCGAGGGCAGACAAACGTTTCTCAACCGATTAAGCATAGTGGAACTTGAAACAGGAAGGAATGAAAAAAAAAACACAGATAAGGTTTAACGAATGATTCGATGCATTTTGAACACAGTTCAATGAAACAAATTTCATTTCTTTTCATTTTAGTTTGTCTCAATTGAAGACAGAAAGAAAACAATCTGATAATCTAGACCCATTTCAGACTTAGAATGCTTTACCAAACGAAATGGAATATGAGAAATTCATGGGAGCTGTTAAAAGCAAATTAGGTTATCTTTATCTCTCTATCGATTTTTAGCGGAGCACTTCACTTGTAAGATAGTGTCTTAATTTTATCCATAAACAGTTAAAAGGTTCATTTTTTATGTACTTATTACAAACTAGTAAAAGCTTTGTAAGCTTGAGCGTAATTTTGTACCGCACGACTTTTGGAAAGACCAGAAGTGAAAAATATTGCGATTTTTTTTATCAAAGTTAGTGTGGTTAAAAATCGTTTTCTATACCTGACGGCTTTTTAATGTTAAAAAATCGGGCCTAAAACTCTTAAGTTCGCCGATCATTTGCAATCCGTTTTAATCTTAACCGTCGTCGTACCCGTTTAGTTTTATTTTCACCTGCCGGAATTTTAAAAAAAATGATTATTTAAAATTCTAACTACTATTCTTCGCGGGGGTATTTTGATGACGCTGTTAGTTACTTCTGGTCGTGTACAGGCCTCCTCAAAATGCATTTAAATACATTTAAACGGGAAAATGCGATAAACTGAATCAACATGCAATTGACAATACCAGAGCATCACGGTGTTCTTAATCATGAAGGCCATACACTATTTTTTTTCATAAGAATGTCTTATTTTGGGGCTGAGGCTGAACGTGCTTATTTTTTCGCAATTTGAGCCTAAAAAAGTTCTTAACATGTTCTTAAGATGTGTGGTATAGTACTCCAATAAATCAATTCGGATGTGACTAGACGAAGTTCGACTACAAACTGATCATGAGTTGTTCCGGCTTCAGTGTATCGTGCTATAGTAAAACCGCATTATTAATGTTGGAAAAGGCCCCAAGGTATTTGAGTAAATTGTCTTGTTAGACCACAGTTTTACATTTCTTTTACCTTTATTTAAACTTCTCACCAAAAAAAGAGCAAAATTAAGACGTTATTAACTGACTCTCAGCCAAGGAATGTTCTTAGTATGTTCGTAAAATTTTGATTAATCTCAGTTTAAACATTCTTATGAAAAGACTCTTATTTCTAAAAAAAAAGTGTGTATGCGATAAACTGTGTGACTCGAATCCTCTTAAGTCTGACGCAAACACAGTACCTCGCCTTAAATGTCTTCTATTGCAAATACAATCGCTGGTCCTTGCAGTGACGACGTTATGTCCAAGGACATGATTTTCGTACCCAGCAGATAGAGGTCTTGAATGGAACTTGTTTTATGGAAAGATTACTCGGTCTGCTTTCTGGAGACGTTTTGCATGTGAAAATTCTTAAGGTGCAGCCTGCGCCGAAGGGTCTCATCATCTCAGAAATGCCGCTATAGGCCTTTACGAAATGCCATATTGTTATGAATTTTAGGAGTTCATCAAAGAACCCCTTTGCTTGAGAATAATGTACAAACCATTACATGTGCGGACCGTTTGAATAATTAAGAGCAACAGGATATAGTGTCGTGTTTTTAGCCTATTTGTTTATGTTGCGATCCATTATCACTAAGAATAGACACGCTCTATGAGCCACCTGTAGAAATGAGCTATCAAGCACCTTTCAAATATGATTCAGAGTGAAGCTGCAGCTCTTGAATAAGACAGACTGACGAAAGTAAAATTGGGAAAAAATATTTTGAATTAACTTTTATTCTACACATAGGGCAACCACGTTTTTAGAGTAGTTCCAGATTTAACGTTTTCATACAGTATGCTGCCATGTGCCTATTAAGGACAAAGAAAACTCAGAATTTTTTTTTTGTTTAACACTCGTGACAAGACGAAAAACATCTTTTTCTATTTCTTTAACGAGCTCAAAACCTACAATCTTCCTTATTCTCTTTATAAACATGATGCTGTCGACATTGCTGATCTTAGCAGTGTGCGGGACGCGTGTCATATATGAACTTCGTAATGGGTCTTGCTCACCATAGAGTCTCTGTGGCTTGGTTTGTAGAGCGTCTGTGGTTCGATTCCTCGCAGGGACTCAGAATTTTTTCTTTGTCCCACGGTCGTGACAAGAAGAAAAACATCTTTCCCTAAAAACCTTTTAAAAATCTTTTAATTTGCGAAAGAATATGAAAATTTTTTAAACCTGTAATGGTGTAACTGGCACTAGACAAAATACTACTTTAAGTTGTTTCTACATGCGAAAAACAATTTTACCTTTTAATCGAGGCTAGAGAACAATCAAAGTTTTTAGTTTTGTTAAGTCCCAGCAGCCTTATGTATTCCCCACGGAAAGACTTGTTCATAATACCATAAACAACAGGATTAATACACGAACTTGCAATGCCGCAAACTGTGTATATCACATAAAAACCACGAGGATGTGCCCATCCACCTCGAACCTGGTCCACCAAATCCGTTATTATGACCGGTGCCCGGCAAATCGCATATGCAAGTACTGTTGATTAACTAGATTTCTTGTGTTGTCATCCTAAGAGTATCGCTGTTTTGACTTTGCAGACTTTTTACACTCGGTGATTTCGGGCCCTCAAAGCTAAGTGCACTTTCAAGTAAAAATTCTGAACAACAACGGAAGGAATAACAATATAAGCTATGCCAATTATCGCCAGAGGTGACGAATCCACAAAGCAGATGCATTTACCGGGATGAAAAGAGTATACACCGCAATTTGCTACATACGGAAGTTGTACTGTGGATGAAAACAACCACAAAGCAACTGTCATCGCTTTTGTTCGCTTCACGCTGAATACGAGATTCGGTGTCTCAGTGGGTAAGCGATGCGAAAGTGACGGTCAAGCGCCATTAAGGCCATAGTTTGTAATGACATGCTGGCTAGAAACGCTACTGAATAGCCACTGACTTGGCAAAGATGAAATCCACCTAGCTATCTTCCAGCGATATTTGAGGACAAAAACAACGGAATTTGCATCACTTCCATGGCAAGGTCAGAAATGGCTAACGACATAATCAATATACCAGCTGAGTTTCGGAGTCTGGGTGTTTTGTAAACAACGATTAAAACCAGCACATTACCGCACAGTCCCACAGCAGCAAGAATTGACCCAGTTGACGTTTCTAATACAATTCAGAAGAACTTCTTGAGCTAAGAAGGAGTTGAAGACGTCTTTTCCCGGACAAAGAATCATTCATTGTGAATGCACTGTTTGCCTATGTGGGACCAAACTGTTGCCGATAAGTCAGTGGTTGTCTTGAAATCGTGCTGGCCTAGTTTCCGATTGCTCACGCGCTGAAAAGGAGAAGTTGTGATTATTTCACCAAGTTTTGCATGATTCGTCTATGCATATAAGACAAAGTTATTGAGCTGAGCAGGAGCCCCGAAATTGCGTCCTAAGTAATAAAATAATGCCTTCAAAACGAAAATATCTCTCAAAGATTACAACTGAGGGGATTTTAAACCTCCATACTGACTATTTGCAATTATCACACTGCTGAATTTTCTAGAGCAAATAATGTCTAAGAATACCCTAAATAGTAAATTTACCTTTCAGCAAATATGAAGACGAAAGTGGGCAAGCAATTAAAAGGGGAATTTATGATAAATAAAATTGTAAGAGACGAAAAGAAAAGAAATCGGCGAAGCTAGCCAAGTTTCCCACTGTAAAAAAAAATTTATGGAATGCAGATTTATTGAAAATCCGTGGTTGACTGTCATAGATAAATTAGGGAACCATGATACTCTATCATCACCCATTGAAACTAACTATCAGTCACAAGAGCAGAATGAAAAAAAAAATGTCTCACTTTAATTAAACTGTTAATAATCTATGACTTTAATTCAATTTCTTTCAAATAACTCAGTCGGCGTAACATTTCCTTCTTTGCTCTGGCCCCAAATTATGCCCTTGTTAATTTGCCTACTCAATACCGGCCATCAAGTTTTAATTAAAATCTACATTTTTCCCTATTTCAGTTTACATAGTTTATGATGGTTTGCCATGTAGAATTGAAAAGAATATTTGAAAAGCACCCGCAAAATCAAGAATTTCATTTCGCTTCACAGAGTGGACGAAGAAAAGCAGCAGGTTAGGATATATTCAATCGTTTGTTCGTTTCGCCTCCTCAATCAGTCGCGGAGTGGATGGGATTTGGGGCAGTTAGGGATAAGATACAATCTTATAAGTAGAGAGGCGCAAACCGAGAATCGATAGAATATCATTCGTTTTTACATCTTTGTTGATTACGATATAGAGTATTCATAGGGGAAAACTGAACAGACCACGTTTTGCAGAAACTTTTTCGTTAATCCTAAAGTAATAGCACAACTGACCAAGAGGACGATCCTTAGAAGGTGTAACTGCTGACGGAAAGAATTCTTAACCCTTCCACGTTCCTTACTAAGTCGCCAGTTTCTTAGAAGCAAAACTGGAACTACAACTCTTGGATCAATGCCAGTATCTGAGCCGGAAAAAATGCGCACCTAAACCTCCCTTATCCAAAATTAACCTTAACTCGTTATCAGTTGACTGTTGATGGGTCAAAGGAAGTAGGTGCAAAGTTGCTCAGATACTAGCACTGATCCACAACCGTTGATGGGTCTCTAAACCCTTTAACTCCTAGACCGAGTTTGTAATTCTCCTTACTGTCAACCATACAATTCTTATAATGTTAGTTCAGAGAATTCAGTATTGGATCAACTAATTATCCCCAAATTGATAGTTTTCTTTATTCTCATCACTTGTCTGCTTGATATTGTACTGATATTGTAAGGGGAATTTCTTTCTTGGTCACTCATGGGAGTTAAAGGGTTAATTGGATATAAGACAGATAGAACTGAGGTGATTCACAGAGTTGAATGTCCCTAATAAAGCTTCTAAACTTAATCTCCTGGTCATGTACTGTTCTAAACTAGACAAAACAAATCGCATTGCAAGTCTCAATATTTAGCCAGATAGGACATTGTCTCTCAACTAAATTAGTGCGCTATATCTAGATATGCTCATCTGGAATGGAACTTATGGTAACCACTTTTACGGTCACGATTCTCATATTCTCATGGTGAATCACAATAACAGTGAACAAAAAACTGCATGAATCGACAAAATACTAAGAATTCACGTCACCACTCTCAAGAAAAAAAGTAAGTTGTCACTCGCGCACCTCTCTATTATTGTTATCTTATCTAATAGCTTAGATACTACGTGCGCTCTGATTGGTTCAAACCTATCGTTTATTTTACCAATAAAATGATAGGTATTAAAAGCATCAAACCACAAGAACTCGAAAAACTTGTCAGTCTCTGACGCTCGGCTCCTGATTAACGAACGTTTCTCGTTTTCTCTCAACTGTACGCATGGTTTATTACACCGTTAAACCGACAGTAAGTGTGGTCTCTTTCTTAAAAATTTTCCTGATGGTGTTCCGAGCAAAGGAGTCCTTTGCTTACATACGATAACATATGCTGATCGACGTTGGGCAATTTATGAAGCCCCTTTTTAAAATATGTAATCGTAAGAAGCAAGGAAAACATATGTTCTGATTTCAAAATAAACTATAGGTGTCATGAATTAGTAAAACAGATCGATCAGGAGTAAGAGCATTTTTCAGTTCTTTCTGCGAGATCAGGTAGCTAGTTTCTAATATCAATGATAGAGACACAATAATCAACTTACTCATTTTCAATCATGGGATGATAATTGGGAAATTAGGCTGAAGGACCGTCACATGGTATTGACTGAGTGAATTAAGCTGAATCACGGATGATCTCCGCGGTACCTTTAATAATTTAGCCGAACGTGCCACATTCATTCATGTTAATCAAAATTATGAACCAATCCTATTCTGTTTCAGCATTTCCATTTCATTTTTTATTTGTTTGCTTCTACATTTAGAAACTTCGCCTGTTCTGGTTTTGAAATTACCTTTGAAGACCTTGAAATATTCATCTATATCTATAAAAAGAACTGCAGTCATTTACATAAAATCACTTAAATGCAATCATTCAACCTCTTACTTTTTCATCTGTCAGTTTAAGAAATCAAGATAAGGCATATTCTCCCATTAACCAAAAAATTCAATTAACCTACAACCCTCAGTGATCCGTCGAATAGATAATATTTTCTTGTTTCTGAAATTTCTCAAGGTGAAATCTTACAGTTCCAAACTTCTCTCGTTAATCTAACATCAACAAATTTTACGAAGACTTCCCACCGAAAACTTCCTATTTCAGAGGTTGGATTGCGTCATATCTCAGCTTGTCGAAAGCATCGGCGTATTGAAAGTATTACACAGCTTTTGTGATTCAGTTACTCAGGTTAGTATATTAAGTGTCTCTATAAGAGGTTCTCTATTAGTTCGGCTAACAGGAACGTAAGAGACCTTATTGCACTCTTCAGAGATCACTTAAAAAGGTGTCTGTTGGCAAACCAATCACCATCAGAATAAGGCAAGGTACATGAACTCTCCCTCCTTAAAGACAGAGCAGCAAAGCTGTGTGTATTGTGTTCACTGTAAAGTAACAGGGAATGGAAAAAAAGATCAATTTGATCTCAAAATAGATTTAGGGTTGAAGGCTCAAACGGAGGTAAAAAGATTATCCAGGTTTACAAAATAAACAAGTTCCGTTTTATTTTTTATCTCCACTGAGGTAGCATGCAAATGTAATACTTGTAGCAGAGAGAGAGAGAGAGATGTAACTCAGTTCCCTAGGTGATTATAAGTGATGTTGTAATTACCTTAGAGAAAAATTTGATAGCAGTAGGCAAATTTTGGAGATAATTAACAATTATGGACCAGAACTGCAGAAATCTGATATTAAATGTTTCTAGTAGGAGTGCCCTGGCGCATGTTAAGACCGAAGATCTCAGCCATTAACCGCTTCACAAAGAGGAAAATTTCGATACGGAGAGGTCCGTGAGCCAGCACAGACAACTGGGATCTAAAGAAATCGAATGGACTCATGACTATTATGCGATCTTTAGCGCTCGTTGGAATTCCACTCCGAAAAACGTTTCTTTGAAACTCTGTGCGGGAATTCGTCATTAATTACGACCACGCACTTTTCGCATAACACCTTATTCTTTTTCAGCCAACCACGACTAAGTCACGTTTCAGAGGCTTTTAAAAGAGTTTTAGATTCTCTTACATACATAAAATGTTGGGTTATCTATAAACCTAAACTGGTGTTATTAGCTTCGCCAAGTGTAATTAACATGTCATTGAGTTCCGGAGGAGATAGAAAAGATCTGAGAATAACTTGCCTTTTGCCTGTTTTATCTCCAAATAGCGTGATTTGACATAACGTGCTTGCTAAACTGTGGCACTCAGGAGCAGATAAATACAATAGCCACATATTTTATTTTAATCAGTCTCGAGAAGGACAGACGCCTTGGTGAGTAGCAGCACTTAACTTAAATTATACATAGAACTGTAGTCAAAATGCATCTTTTTCTCGATGAAAACTCACATACTGAGTAACTTTTCCTTTTCATTGAATTTGGGGTGTAGCTCTGAGTGCCAAGATCAAGGCATCATAATTCGTTGCCTGGGATTTGACTGTTCTGAAGTAGGCTAAAAACCAAAGTGTTTCAGGGACGATTTTCATAATATGTTGTTTATATTTCAGCCATTTACTTTGCATTTGTATTGCAATCGACGTCCATCGTCGCTAAATGGTGAACTTTTGAGCGTTTTTTTTCTTGCTTAGTGAGGTCAAATCTTAAAGCGACCATGGCTCTTGTTCATCGTATCTTCAATCTCAAGTAAATGGATATGAAAACCTTACATACAATTAATGGCATTGGTGGCGGAAATGTGATAACACATAACCTCTCTCACAGGTCTTGCAATGTCAAATGCCACTTTCCTTTTCATATGATTATCCTTTTCTTCAATAACTGATAAATGAACCTAAGTCACTGTGTCCTTGCGTAACGAGAAAAGTTTCAAACTATCCTGCATTCCGTTGTTTTCATTTGCTTATTTTTTCACCATTTCCACTACAAAATATGTATTTTTGGAGGGGATTTGTTCATTTAAGTTCATAGAAATCAAACAAAACTCGCGAAAATCGAAATTAAATGCTATGTTTTATAAAATGGATTTTAAGACGTGGACTCGAATAAAAGTATAGAAACAATTAAGCGACTTCAGAAATAAGTGTTTCATTTCCACGGTGAATAGCAGAATTGTGTTTAGTCTGGCCAACTTGTCTCGATAACCATTATAATGAATCACGGCTCAGGTTTTAAACAATGAAGACATTTCACACGGCGCACAAGAATAATCATTATTTGACACCAATTTGCTTTGCACCTTTTCAGTTGCTTAGCTTTAAGCTCTCATTTCTGAGTCCTTTCAATTATTTCAAATAAGCCTTTGATTTCTTGGCTTTTTCGGTGCCAAACTATTCCTGCCACAAAGTACGTTATAGCCACTTAACCGAGAGCATTCTCATGTGAATTTAGCCATTCAACTTTCAGTCATACAGCATTCATGTTGCTGAGATTGGATTTTAAAAAATGGCCCTTAAGGCTACATTTTCAATCGCAAAATATGTGTGAAATATCTGCTTTCGCTGTCTCAACAGTAGGTTTTAAGGTTTGTTGATTCTTAAGTAGGCCTTTCTGGAGACTTCTGATGTAAAACTGATGACTCATCGATGGGTGAACCAGGAATTCAGTGTTATTTCTTAATCAAAGTTAGAATAATTGTTAGGCATTTGATTCATTTTTTAAGATAAGTAGGGTTTCAGTGGTATTTACATAAGTTAACGTATGTAGGTCAGTTCGTATTTGACATTTTCCTTTTTTTTTTACTCATTTAACAAAAGCTTTTCCTGCAGAGACTCGAATTTAACTCAAAAAATGTATTTTTTTTTACGATCGAAGACCTGCCGGTAGATTAATCGATTTTCGTGTGCGATATCAAGCAATGATACCTAATGTGGTCGCCTGTACGTGCGTGAAGTAGGAATCTGCCATTATTTAGACGGCTATACATTGCTTTCTGCAAAGAGGGCCTTTTGAAACTTCTCAAGTCCGAAATCAGCGAAAAAAGGAATCGAAACAAAACAATTTAAAACAAACCAGAGATATTGTCCAACACTTTTGAAAGATTGTAGTCCTCCCTCTAAAAGTGTAATTTATAGAAAGCCACCGGAGGGTCTCGCTAAAAAAACACAGCTCTTGCTTTTTGTCATTATCGTTTGATTCTTCCATTTGAGTGTCTAAAATTTTTGTGATGTAATTTCAAAATAAAACAGAAGTGGCACTATCCATCTTAACATGAATAGTGTTAAATACTGTAAGATTGAAAGCTGTTACCTCGAGAAGTAGCTTTGCATTTATGTCGTTTTCCAGTTTCTTGTTATCTTTGCAATATAATCTTATGAGGTCACAATGGCAAATGGGAAATTGGTATCAACATATATGTTTTTTTTCGTGTCATCTGTTATCTGTCTTCAATTTCCTATTTAAAATATAAAATAATTACTATTCTTATTGTCTTTTGACACAGAGAATATCTTCAGGGATATCAGAGTAGATTTCAAAGTGCCAAGGATTTTGTGATGTCTGTAATGTTTGCCAATTACACAGGTGAGAGTTAAACACTTAAATATGATACAGATAAAAAGATTTCTATGAACTCATCTTTTAAGCATAAAGGTTCAACAGGAGTTTAAAGTTCAATAAGAAAACTCTGTGTTGACAGATGTTTAAAGCATAAAACATAATAGAGCAATCAGAAAAACAACAGTTAGAAAGAAAGATGTGTAAAGACAAAGTCTCGCCTAGAATGATTATATAAAACTTCGAGATTTTCGTTCAATTGAGTTCATTGCATACGAAAAGTTTTGAGGCTGGACATCGTCTTAATGAATTCACCATGGGACATTTTTGAGGAAGCCTGTATCTGAAACATGTCCAACAAATTGACTTGTTTGAATAGAGAATACAGCTTACTGCTTGTTATGTACCAACTGGTTATTCCCAGAAGTAAAATGAGCTAGAATTTTCCTTAATTCGAATAAGAATTTCTAATCAGTGAAAACCAATCTTAGTGAAACAGAGATCCTTTCTAGCAAATCTATTGGTAAATCTCGCGGTTCAATTTTGCGGACGAATGGATGGTCTTTTGTTTCACAAGGAAACAAGTTTACTATCCTTTTTCCCTTCTGTCTATTTTCTCAGAAATGTTATGAAAATTTTAAAAAAGACTTAAAACAACAAAGTAAATTTAATTGCAGCCTTTGTCTTTAAGATTTTGTAAGATGATGTCGGCCTCAGGTCAAGTCTTAAATTAATATTGATGTTTATAATTTTTATCTTTGTATCATACGCCAAACTGTCTCTTTTATGGCGTCACTCCACCCAAGTGTTCCCTGAAAGCCGGATGATAGTTATTTGCGATAAGTGCATGAAATAATAGGGATTTCCATATCACAACAGCTACATTTTTAACATAATTTAGCAAAACAAAGGGATTGGAGATTATGGCGGAGCGACTAGGGAGCAACTTGATTTAACATGTACTCAGAAGTCTCACAATAATAAGTTGTTTAAACTAATAAATTATATATACGAGGGCCGTCTTTGAAAAAATAGGCCTGGACTCGACAATGCTACTCATGGAACTGGGATCGAAACATAGGTGTTTACACGGAATACAAAATGCAAAATCTACTTCACAAGAAAATAAACAATAAGCAACATACATAGGTAACAATTGTGTACATTTGATGTAATATATGTCACAGGAAACCAGGAAACCTAGGACCTTATCAATGTTCATAGGTATTAAGCCTAATTGACAACACATAAAACAGTATTTGAATTTTACTTGGCTTATTGCATTGTCTTTTGCTTTTTACTTTTATTCCAGGGTCGAATTCAAGTATCCCTGGCGTGTCTAATGAATGTAGTTTTCAGCCAGCAACGCTGTCACTCAAAATCGGCTTAACGATTGCCTACGTCATCATTTTCTTCATTGGTTTCTTTGGCAACGCAATGATTATCTTCCTAGTCAACCACTATCCCGAATTAAAGACAACCTTTAATATATTAATTGTTAACATGGCGGCCTCCGATATCCTTGACGTCATTACGGCCATCCCCCTATCCCTTACGTACTTGTATGAAGGCGTAAGGTGGTTTCCAGGCGGATTTGGTGTTTTTCTTTGCAAGAGTCTGCCATTTCTTGCCTATACTTCCATTGGCTCATCCATCCTGACGTTGACAGTCATGACCTATGACCGCTACCACGCAGTCGTGCGCACAATGAGAAGACCCCTGGCTTTTAGGCTGATAGTGACGGCAATCGTTTCAACATGGGTCATTCCTGCGGTAGTGTTTGCGAGTGAACTTTACAAGTACAAGCTCTACCATGAATCGGGTCAAGTCATATGCGCCCCGCGATGGGTGGACGATCTTTTAGCTTCTCATGAAATAACGAAGTACGAGATGATCATCCGGTTTGTTTTGTTTTACCTGATTCCTCTATTAGTCATGACCGTTCTCTATTCAAAGATTGTACTGCGCATGTGGAAAAGAAGGGCACCCGGTGAACATATCGATAAAAATCGTCAGCGAATCGAAATGCAAAATCGTAAAGTCATCATTATGCTGATAACCGTAGTGACCATATTTGCCCTCTGTTGGCTTCCAGTGCAAGCCACTCACTTTCTGCTAACGTTCAACCTTAACATCTGTCTTAGTACGTCCTTAACATTAACCCTCTTTGTTGTCTCACATGCCTATCCTGCGATCAACCCATGCCTGTATCTTATATTCAACGAGAACTTCCGTGGAGCGTTTAGACACCAGCTGCGTAAAAGTCAGAGATCCAAACGTCTTTCTGTTACTGTGAGTAATGGCACGCACAAAAGTGGCTCACACGCTGTCGGCGCCACTGAATGCCACAGATTGTTGGCGTTAGACAGATATAAAACAAGGGAAAGTGTGGTTTGAAATCAATACTACATAAAATCAAAGGGCATCTATATAAAGTACTTTAGTTCATAAATTCATCAATTTCATTATTTTTCTAATTAAGTTAGACAGATTTTCAGACAAATGCATTCAGTGAGAACAATTTTAAAACTGTCGACCATTCATGTTTAGGAAAACACGTTGGAGTAGACATTCCGTGAAACTCTTAACAATATTCATTGTCAAGTGTCCTTCTAAATCCATCGGCAGAAGCAATTTCATCCCTGACAAGTTTTCCCTGTCTGGGTTCCGTGTTTAAAATGCATCTTGAAAGGTCAGAACGAATCTCAAGAGCCAATCGGAACAAAGGAAACTGTCACCATGTTGAAAATTTTAATTCTGAACAAACAAACTATCTAAAGCGCAGGAAAACGCGGTTTATCAAGTTGGGATTGATTTGAGTTAGGTATCAGATTGATCGAGCGGGTGGCGCTAGTTCTTTGAGCCAATCACAGGGCGCAGCAAAGCAAAACAAAGGCAACTGCAGGTCCCTTTCAGCACTCAACCGTAAAAACTGACACATGTGACACTTTTTGTACGCGGAGACTTGTCAAGGAAATGCTTATTGAATGTGTCCATCGACACGCAGGCTTCCGAACCTGTATGGCCAGCTTTAGGTGTTTCGCTGCCTTGTTGAGGATAAGAATCCTAAATGTGCAAAACAGTTTTTTTAGAAAGATAAGTTACGAGAATCCAACTTACATATTATAATCTCTTGATTCTGTCTAAGATACCTCAACCAAGAAAGTTGTTTTTGTTGAGAGTAAAAGAATCTAAAAAAGAAGGGAAAAAACTGGCACGTCTCGCCGTTCTTTATTTAAGATTAGCCTTCATGTCGACGTTCACTACTTCATTTCCTAAGGCAGAGAATTTTATAACATTAACTCAAGGAAAGAAGCATCTGTCGTCTCATGAAGCTCTCACTAAACTCTACCGTCCACAAAGGAGATGGCTAATTGCCAGCAGCAGGACAAGGAGCATATTTGGTTTATGAGAGCTAATTGCTTTGTTTTTATCTTCAAGACTTCATTATCCATAAAGAGTTGCGGCGTCGTTCGCACGCATTTTTCGGTCATTATGTCTTGCCCATGACACTTGTTTATTAAACAGCCGATAGAATTCCGCGCTTAGAGCTTTCATTGATTAGCATCGTGATTCCGTGCGCATTGCCTGAAATAACGTGACCTTGTTTTTTGTATGTTGGACATTGGATAGGTGCCACGCTATATAAAGATACCAAGCTTGCACGTAGTCTTGCACGTTGTGATTGTAATGCGATTTATTAAACAACAAACATCTTGAGGCGAATCTAATGTCCATACTGACAAGGAATGCATTTTAAGCCAAAAAAAACACTTGATAATAATTTCAAGAAAATTTAGCGTGACATCGCGCATTAATGTTATTTTGAGTAGCTTAGAAGGTTATTATAGGAAAATTAAAACAGTCACGTTGGTTTCGGTATCCTGCTTTCACTAACTTATTCACTCTTCATATTAAGTGTGCATTCTCTGCACTTTCTGCTTTAAAATTCGCGTATTCTTAACACTGAGAAATTGGCGTTGTATCACACTATATCCCTTTGTTGATAAATTGGTTTCTTCCTCTCGTGACCTTTCTGCTTGGCCATGTATTGATATTGATATGTAAAGAAAAGTTCACCCTTATAGTCACTCCTACAGGAGTGAAAACGTTCACATAGATTTTAGAGATTTTCTCTCAAGATTTGTACCAACTCCGAGATCAACGATTGATCTGATTTTCAAGCATTATAAATCTCGTCAAATTAAAAGTTTTTGGCCGCTTAGTGAAATAGTCTTGATCGTTCAGTCAACTCGATGAAAGACTCGGTCGAAGTTGATCCATTAAATGTGACCTGCATGAAATAAAGCCAAACGCAGAACTGAACAAACGACATGATAAGCAGACATCCGCCTAATGGTCTTCGTCTTCTGTCGCAAATCTGAAGTATGTTTTACAGGATTAAAGTTACGAATTTCAGGATTTAGTGCAGGAATTGGGATTAAAGATTACCAGGGATAACCTTCCATGATTGGGTGATGATGATTAATTAATTTGACGGCGTCGTTGTTCTCATAAAGTTTACCTTGTCCTCTTGAAAGTCAGTAAACACAACTTACTCGGAAGCATATTGCCTCCATGCCGTGAAATTAAACCTGGAGAAGTAATCGACATTTATCTCAGGCGAAAGATGAACTACACCAACGATGGTTTAGACAACATCGCAAATTCCACCACAGAGCAACCACGCGACAACACAGTGCAGACACTTCAGGTCATAGCAGTAACTCTCTTAATACTAATTACGTTTCTAGGGACGATCGGCAATTTTTTGGTATTTAAAGCGATTTTTAGCCTTAAAAAGAGAAAAATCAATGATTATCTCATTTTAAATCTGGCGGCCACTGATGCAGGAACGTGCCTTGTCAGCATTCCATTAGATGCTGGGGAAAAGATGATCGGTGAATTCCCGTATGGAGCTGCACTCTGCCACGTTATTTATCCTCTTCAGTCTGTTTTGGTGTACGTGTCAGTTATGACGCTTTTATTCATGTGCGTGGATCGTTATAGACTGATCGTAACACCACTGAAGCCGAGAATTCACCTACGAACTGGAATAATAACAATTGTTGTTTTTTGGCTTTCATCTTGCTTGATCGTACTTCCTCTGTCGCTTGCACTGAGGCTTGATGGGTCACAATGTGGAGAATTATGGCCTCGTTCTTACAGTGGCAAAGTGTTCACCCTCACTATCTTCACCTCTCTTTACGCAATACCTCTGCTTTTAATGACCGTTCTGTACGCGTTCATAGTCAGAGCATTGTACAAGGACAAGAACTCTCTAAGACAATGGACAAATGTCTCGATCAGTAGCCGGCGTTCAGCTTCCCTGCCAACACAACGAAATCTTAAAATCGTCCACGTGTTTGTTGCCGCTGTCGTGGCGTTTGCCGTGTGCATGTTACCAACGCATGTGACGTGGTTATGGCATGATTTTGGAAACGGTTCCAAACAACCTGAGCTCTTCAGCAAGGTTGTCACCTTCAGCAACATTCTTATGTATGCGAACTCCATTGTCAACCCCATCATCTTCGGGTCTATTGACTTGAAAATTCTTGCGAAAATTTGCAGGGCTTTAATTTGCCACCAATCGCATGGCAAACACCTTCGAGTATTTGAAAAAGTGTTTGTACTACGCACTACCTCTCCTCTTCCTCCAATGAGAAGCGAACGACGTTCCACGTTTAGTTTAGTGTTTAACCCTAATGACAAATCAAAGACTAGACCTTCGTAATCTAGAGGTAAAGTAACGAACGCTACTTTAAATTTTATATCAAGCAGAAGCCAGCAACCATGAAAGCGTTTGTCCTCGGTGGCAGGCTACAGGAAGACATAAGTAATTTTAGTTTCTTAACATCTTGCTGATCAGTTTGCACAGTTTTATACCGACAGAAAGGCGTATCACCTGCTAAGCGTTTTTCTACAGTCGTCAATTCCCATCTACTGAAACAAAGGGGAGTAACCTTGTGAAATGGCTCACAAGAGACCAACACGCTTCAAAAAAGTATCGTTGTGGCTGAATTAATTTGCATACTTCTGGTGAGAACAAGCAGGCCAGTCCGATGCGTTCAGACATTCAGACATAAAATTCCATTATTACGTAATCAGAACTGTCTGACCATAACGGTTAAAAAAAAAATGTGCCATATTTCACAGTTTGAATTAGTGATCAGCGCCTTTGGTTTGCTGATTCTTAATTTATTTTTGGACTTTGGAAAAGAGACCAAGACAGACGCTGGCAAAAGCAGAATTCACAAATTCATAACTTGAGACCGTGAAGTCTCCGTGCTATCTGTGATGAAATGCTGCATGGTCCTGTTATTTACAAGTCTCAAGACGTTACCCGGTTAATCTTTGCAAGTTAGAGAGGATTCTCTTCTTTTTATGTTTTCCGTGCTTGTAAAATACGTCCAAATAGGAATTAACGCGTACAAATAAAAAACTTAACCTCCCACATTTCCCCCTCGTACTGACGCGGAATTGACGCGAATTGACGCGGTTTACATTTGCACCACTATTTTGTGAAACTGATCATTTCTTTAAAATGTTTTACATTTAATTGATCGATTTATTAGTAAGTATTACAAGACCATTCACCTTTCATCAAAGTTTTCCTCTACCGTGAAGCAATTTCGGACAATCTTTAATTAAGAGGAGGACGCTGTTCTATAATCATCAAATGGTAAAATCGGAAATCGTAGCATGACCTCTCTTCAAGAGGCATGGACGTGTAAAGTTACGCTATCTAAAGTCATAAGTAACACTACGCTTGTTGAACGTTTATAAATTGAATTATATTTCCCGGAAACATTTCCAAGTTCTCCAAACCGCGAGAGCTGTAAGGAAATCTAAAGTACATTTGAAATAAAGATTTCCACTCGTCAGCTTAAGCCTTGACTGAGGTTTGTAAAACACTAAAAACGCTTTTATTTTTCTAAACACCTGTAAAGACTCGTTCACTTGATGTTTTTATGTATTGCATGCAGTAGCCGAAAGCATTTTTTATTGACTCACGCAGAGGACAAGGGACTCTTTGTCCTGGGCTGCCTAGGTGGAGAATGATCTACCATGTACAAGCTAATGTAATGTATCGTCATCGAGTTTCCGTTACAAGCATAAAGCAACGCTGCGACTTGACTGCAGAATACCCAGCCAAACTGCCTACCTTCCTTGCAGCTGGCTATGCGCTATGCAGAAACCAGTTCTTACAAAGGGGTTATTACGTAAACACACTTCTAATGAGATCATTTTCCCTTATAAAGACAGACTTTCCAGTGCTCACATTATTTTTAAAGCAAACTGCTGGAACTTTGGAAAAGAAACCGGAACATTGCAGGGCACTAACGAAAAGTAGCCATTGCGGACCAAAATACCTTAACCACCCCACCCCACCTTGAAGAAACGACTTACTTCCCCACCTTTCTGATGATTCTTGCCCAGATCTCTCTGCTCACAACAAGGAAGGCGATTGGTCTATATATGATGCTTTGCATTCAATTTTCTTCAGTCGCCAAATGGAATGTTTTTACATGCCAGAGAGGGTACCCTTTTCGACCACACTTTGTATCTCAAAAGCAAAGGACTAAGGCTATGGTCATGCACATCCAAAACGATCGCAAACGTCGGGGGTCCGATGTGAAAGATGCCAAAGGCGCACCCATATTAGTCTCTTAGCTCTACACGGAAGAGACTAGCATGGCCATGCCCTGGTTATCTTATGTGACCCCGAAATCCATGACTTGCACCCCCAGGTGAGAAAATATGCTTCCGCAGAACTCACGCGTCTTGACCCCCAAACTTCGTCAGAAAACTGCTGTGAAGCTTGATACCCAGATGTCGGCTCGGTGCACGAGAGGAATGGATCCCTAGACTTCGTGCTTGTTTTTCACAGTAGCCGAACGGAGCGTTTGCCAAAAGCCAGATGGGAGTGCCTTTTCACTGTGAACCTCAACCTCAACCTTAACCTCACCCTCTACGTAACAAGTAAGCAAAAAACTCCACTCTGTTAAGGGTCATCCAAATTTTCCATTAATAATTATGGTCAATCAGTTTTAAAAGGAATAGAGAAAGTCACAAGAAAATCTAAAGCGTACATTATGTAACACTTATTCTAAAAAGGACCCTGCCATAGACAGCGACGTTGAACTTTGGACTAAAGCGGCACTTTACTTTGACTTTCTGCACTCCCTGACTCAGACGCGACACTCACATGGTTCGATTTCCGTCAAACGGCTTGTGTCAAAAGGTGACACTTAAATCTATGATGTACAACACGCAGCATAAAACGATTTGCGGTAGAATTGTGTACAGGGCATAACAAGCTTACTTTTAAACACTGGGTTACAAACCAGATCGGGTTTCCGTCAAATGGCTGTTGCAAGAGGAGAGGCTTGAGCATTCAAAAATTAATTGCTAAACCGTTCAAACGCTGCACAGACAGATAAGATACCATGGCATATGTGGTATGATGAGCTAATTTCAGAATCAAACTATGAGCGCATTCTAAGATCGAGTAAATTCAAAACTATGACGAATACATCCCTCAAAGGGGCGCTTGTTAGCAAAACGCAGGAACTCTTAGAGAAATTATGGGATTTTTCATCTCGTTGTAGTGTAAGTTTATTTCTTGTAACCTAAAATTGATCGGATTAGGTGTGACATTACAGAAGCACAATAAGTGAGGACAAGGAAATTTGGTGCTGACCTCTCACTGCTTAAATTTGGCAAAGAAGACAAAACAACAGCCATAACGAAATGTTTCCAATGAGTACATTTTTAGATTAAGCACTCCGTAAATTTAGAAATATGACGCTTGATTAGAAAAACACAGGACCTCTGAATCATAGCATGGGAATTTATGGAACCTTTCATCTCCTTGTAATTCAAGTTTAATT
Organism: Pocillopora damicornis; assembly: GCF_964200805.1. Lineage (NCBI taxonomy): Eukaryota > Metazoa > Cnidaria > Anthozoa > Scleractinia > Pocilloporidae > Pocillopora > Pocillopora damicornis. The sequence continues at coordinate 17,010,810 of NC_142671.1, forward strand.
ATAATCATTTTTTAATCATCATTTGTGCATGCAATGCAATAACTTTGAATCTACAGCTACTATCTATATCTATCAATAATATTTTTTACCCATATCTCTTCGAGTTAAAGCACAGCGTGAAATGAAAAGCACTGTGGAAATATTTACAAAAAAAGTACTGATAATAGAATAAAATAAATGTTAAAAAAAATTTTAAGTAACGAACAAAGCTGCGGCAAAAACCGCCAAATAAAAACACTAAGGCAATAATTAATATTTATAGCTCATATCTCTTGAATTTAAACTCCACTTTAACTTATATATTATGTATATCTTGGTTTTTCTCATAAAGTTTCAATACATACTAGATACATGTGAAATAAATAACAATTCTTAAATAAAAGGCTCTAATTCATTGATTAAAATTACTTTAAAAAGATCTGAAAGAATCATTTTTACAACCGATCATGGTAAAAGGCCAAAAGTTATTGGCTGAAGGGGTTTTCCCGCGCTTTTTACATATGCTTTGTTGGAGCAGTTATATTGCAGTTCGTAAGGTTATAATTTGTATCAGTTGAGTAAGAGCGCTTTCATGACGGTCAGTAACTCGTTTAGAAAGTTCAGACTAGCTGGCCAATAAGGAGCCGCTATTGTAATAAATTTTTCAAAAGGGAAATTCTTCAGTGTGTTTAAAAGGAATTTAAGCCCGATGAATCATCGCAAGCCAGTCAGTTTCACGTAAGTCTATACATAAATACTTAAATTACGATTTCTCTCAAAAATGGCAATGGTCAGGAAACTCAAATCATCACAAAGAAAGAAAGGAATTTCCCAATACTCTGTAGGCACCTTGTTCTACATGACTTGCAAAAGTAACGGCCATTCGAAGAACTAACTAGACCTTTCTGGCTGAGTTCCGTCACAAAGCTTATTTAAATTTGTAACAAACGTAAAAATGCAAACTTTGTTTAAGCTCTTGTCTAGGGTTTGTTTCAAATGGTATGTCATAATTTTACTTATCACAATAATTTAAAATATTTCACAACTATTGTTAACCTCTCTCTCCACTAAAACTAAACCTAGGGAGTAGACAAACGGGACTTCCCTTCATGTGCAAACTAAGGCTTTACAACTTACAAATCCTCATAACTTCCAGCTATGCTATAAAGTGGTCTCCAAAAAATTCGCATCAGTTCTTCGCGTGGTCAGAGGCTGGTCTGCGGTGGAACATGAGTGCTGGAGTATCTCTGAAGTGGCTTGTTTAATCGGCTTTCTTTTTCGCCTTCCCCCGCGCGGTTTAACAGATCCTAGTAAGAATTCCTCTTCTTGTGAAATATGAAGGCCCGAATCCGAAACCGAAAACCGAGACTCGGGGCCCGATGACTCAATCGACCGTGCCTTCGGTCTCCGGATAGCATCGCCATTTAAATGACAACTTTGTTTAGAGAAAGAGGAATTTTCTCTTTTGTGTTCAAGGTCACCGTTCACATGGTCGTTGATTATCCGAAAAGTAAACTGTTTTTGTTTACGATGTGGACTATAAGGAGGAAGTATTTCTCCAGATTCTTTTCCATCCAACGAGTCAGAGGAAAGATTACTTCCGTCCAGATCTGGAGACGAAAACTGAGTCTGATACCGTTGTGCTCGTGGACGAGGAAAATTCCAATACAAAGATGAAGAAAAGTTCGCTTGAATTTGAGAGTCGTACTCGTAAGTTCGCGGCGGCTTCGGCGGCGGTTTATATCTGAAACTCTGCCTCCCCTCGGACCTTTCTGTCTCGAATGTTCGTGGAGGTTTAGGAGGTGGAGCCCCGTTTGATCGGGGCGTACAAGAAATATTTGTCGAAATTGAACCAGAAGAGGTAGCCTTACTTGTATCGTTATAAAGTTTCGTGAATCTTTCTGAGGTTGGTGACTCAGAAAGGTCTGTGTTCGCGCGAGGACGCGGATGAATGTCTATGACAACGTTATCAGTGCTTTGCTGGACAGAAGGAAGTATGTAATTAGCCCAGGTGGCGGAAACCCGCGAAGATGGTGCACTTTCTTCTAAATCGGAATCCTCAAAGCCGCTTTCCGGGCGCGCAATCGGTGCTCTACGTGACTCTGAAGACAGCGCAGCTACCCGCCATAAGGGGTGATTCAGTTCTATTGCACGGAAAAATGAAAAGAAAATTTAAAAAAAAATTAATAAGCCATCGATGGAATACATGAGGTCTTATATGTGATGACCACTTTTTTTTTCACACGAGAAAAACGAAAATTGATAAATTTAGGTAGATGAAAAGGGTGGCCGACAGAACTTGCTACGATAAGAAACAGCGGAGACGAATGAGACATCATACAATAGGAATTGTTGATACAAATAATTTTCGAATGATCCAAACGTAAGGCGGTCTGGCTTGACGGTTCACTTTCAACTGTAATAACGATGTTCAAGTTCTAGTGGCATGACTGTGAGACGAATGATAGGAAAATAGAAACAAGCATGAACAAATCCCTTGTAGCTGATAAAGAATTTTTTCTTAACTTGCCCTTATGCGCTTGATTTTAAGTGTTATTTGAAAACTGCGCAAAAATTAAGGATTAAAAAAACACACAAAGAAGTTTGCAGTCAGCGAAAAAAACTTCTTCTACTCCCAACTCTTCCCTCTAACAGTAACAAGAACGAAAAAAAAGAAAAGTGAGAAGGAAACACAGAAAAGCAAAGAGTGCGCTCGGTGAGAAAGGAAATAAAACAAGAACTAAAGGGTGTAACACTGATCACAGTCGCTTCCTCCACAGCCGAAAAATAAACAAACAAACAAGAAAACCACATACTGAATTCACGATTAAAAAAAAACAAAAATTGTCAACAAACGATTTTGAATCAAGAAGCAAAGCAACGTGTCTAACTTTAATAAAAAATAAAAATTGCCTATCAATGATTGCAAAAATTCATAACAGCCACGAGTCGAGGACAAATTATGAACAGTGTAAAATCAAGGGAAATGGAAAAGAATACAGTTGTGTTTAATGTTATTGTAGAGAGTTTCAGTGTTTAATTTTAGCCTATATTTGGTTTTATTCTTGTGGCTAATTCAACACGGGAACGTCCCGCTGAATACGATTCGAAATTAAAAAAAATTGATTCTCTCGTGGCTTCATAGTGCTACATTTAAACGTTTAAATCACGCTAGTAATGACTGAAGTTTTATCAAGTTACACTGTTAACCGAAAATAAATTAGGCATGCGGAATATTAATTTACTCTCCAGGGATTGATAACTTCAGAGAGCGTAGGAGCATGCTCAACTTTACCTTGTCTAAACTGTAGTTACGCTGATTTCAAAGCTGTCGAGGCTTTGTATATCAGCAGGAACGTCAAGTCCAACTTCTGTTGTTTAGTCAAAGAAGAAACGAAAAAAACCAGAGTTTATGAAGAAAAAGAGAAAAAAGTTAAAAAACAGAACCGTTCAGTGGAAGACGGGAAACTCGACGTAAGGATTTCATGCAGCAAATGTACATAAAAAGAAGGATTTACGAGACGACTTATTCTGATATGAGCGTTAAACACTGAGCTCGTTACCTACTATGGGTTAGAATTATGCATGTTTGGTACGCGATTCTGAGGTAAATTATTTAGTTGATTAATTTTTCACTTCAAGAATTGACGGCTTTCTTTCTCTCAATTTATGTGAGTATTTCTTGTTGTTACTGAAACAACTGTCAGTAAGCTTCTGTCCTCTAAGATGCGCAGTGTTAAGTGTACTTTTTTCAGCGTTTTTTAAGGTCATTTGTTGATCTACCTGCACCATAGGTTTCACAAAAAATGTTCGTTATTTTGAATGATTTGCAAATCAAGGCTCAAATGAGCAGAGCGAACAAAAGAATACAAACAAGCACAGATAAAAAAGCAAACAAACAAGAACATAAATTAAAAAACAGATAAATACATATGAATGTGTTATCGCAAGAAATCTCAGCTTGCTCCGGCGGAGAAGTAAAAACACTAAAAAGGCAAACTGCTAAGGGTACTAGCAACAGCCGAAGTGCAATAAAAACAACAATAACAACAACGACGAAGAACTTTAAACAAACAACCCATCAATTCACTACGATAGAAATTACAGTTCCACATAAGTGCATCAGGTTAGGATGACTGGTGCCATGGTGAAAATTAGAGTGAAAATAAACTGAACCACAAGTTACGGCAGCTGACTACAATAAAACGACCCAGCGGGAATAAGACGTCAGACGAAAAAGCAGAAAGGAACGGGAAGAGAGTGCGAATTAGTATCAGATGTTATCTGTTTATACGTCGAGATAGCTCGTTATCCGGGAAGTAAAAGGTAAGCCAATACTAATTTTTACAAAGAATAGAATTGGAATATGGGAAGGGATCATGATCTTTACAAGAGAAAAATGGCATTGGACACTTTCCCGTGAGTTGTATCTTTAATGGACAAGGAAAGCACCCTGGCTTTAAACTTGAAGGTTCAGAGGAGAGGGGAAGATTACCAAATACAGCAATTAATGAATAAAAGTTACAGAACAATACCGAATAACATAATTACCGGAAGGGGCTTAAGAGAGTGTGATAACAATCATACAGGGTCTTACCCAACGCCAGCGAGTCAGTAGAAATAACTCTCTCGAGTACTTCGTCATCTGTATCATAGACCGCATTCGCTGAAGGAAAAAATGGACAGAAGGGCAGTGAGTAGAAAACAGATGACTGCAAATAAGGTCGTGTTTCACTACTGGTATCTACACCACGTAAAAAAAGAAAAGGAATCCGTGTTTCCGGAAGTTGCTCTAAGCGATGGCCAGCTCTCCTTTTTGACTTGGTTGAATTCATATATTACTGATTTACGTTGCCACGTTAATACTCACGAAATCGAAATAGTCCGCGAAAAAATCACATTAAGTCGGAATCAGAAACAGGAATATTGTCATGCCTGCCTGCACGATTTGTATTATAAGCTTCTGATCAAGTGTTCTGAGGATAGACCAGTTCACGATCTTTTGGAAGATTCTATCATTTCTATAATAAATGCATGCTTTGACCTGAATATATAGTCAAACACCATCTTTGATTAAGCAAAACCCCCCTCCCCTCTCCCCCCCCCCCCCGAGCTAAAATATCGTGACCTAACCCCTTAAAACCAGTAATAAATGTTCATGTACCTTCTCGAAGTGATCTTGACGCAATGTGATTATTTTGCTTATGAAAGTGATTAGGCTCCACAAATCCTGTAGGAGGGACCTCTAGTACGTTGGGAAATGGTGGATCTGGGGCTGAAAGAACACTCTCTTCCTGTTCCCTGGAGGGAAGGCACTGATTTAGCGCCTTTAGAACAAAGTCTGGCATGTGGTCTTCCCACATAAGGCCTGAGATTTGAATCGTCTGGAAGTCCTGTAAGTCAGCCCAAACTGGTTCGAATATGGTCCCCTTCCGACCGCATGGGCTGTGAACAAGAAACGAATAAATGGTAAAATAACAAATCACAATTACTGCCGGCCAGGCGGGCAAGTTGGAGACAGACAGATACACAATCAGACAGATACACAATCAGACAGATGGACAAACAGACAAATACACAATCAGACAGATAGACAAACAGACAGATACACAATCAGACAGATACACAATCAGACAGATGGACAAACAGACAAATACACAATCAGACAGATAGACAAACAGACAGATACACAATCAGACAGATACACAATCAGACAGATGGACAAACAGACAAATACACAATCAGACAGATAGACAAACAGACAGATACACAATCAGACAGATAGACAAACAGACAGAAAGAAAGACGAAAGAGCCCAGGCCCGCAGTAAGACAGATAGTCAGATTAATAATCGGTAGGTAAAGTCTACTAACGTTTGATTATTACATCTTTAACTTACCCTGGAACGGACACAGTTTTGACCACGTGAATTACTCTCCCAGGTGGAAAGAATGGTGGTGTCTGAGAGTTCTTGTTGTTAGGCAACTGGAAGTGTTCCCAGTCTGCCTCACTATCTCGTAGCTGAGCATCACAGTTGACACATCTGCACCCATAACAGCACACGAATGCACAACGGCACACGCATCCACGTAAAATCTTCCACTGCAACATAAAAATATTTACTACAGCGAAAAAGACTTATTTTTTGATCCTCTCTTGTTTGGAATTAATTCAGCACATCGTCGAGTACTGTCATTTTTGAAAAATGACAATTTTTGTCTTCCCCTCCCATCTTCGTATTCTTTTTATGTCTGCTCGCGGCGCGCGTAATTTCACAAATTAGCCAATCGTTAAAGAACTATAACTCGGACATTGGAAAATTGACGTGGTCACTATTTCGAGTATTTTTGTTATTTGTTTTCACGGAATTAAGTTGCACGAATTAGCTACCCTTTGTTTGGAATTTTAAGAACTTCAATAGTTTTTATTTAGCCAACTGTTGTGGTTCATTCAACAAATGTAGTACATATCTTCTACGAAGTTTGGACTCTAGCCTCGTCTTTCGTAAATGGATTTTTTACAGGTACTGCAGGGGGTACCTCTACTCAGGGAACTTCCTCGGAACTAAGAAAAGACTCCTTTCATGACTGCCTCTTCAATGAGGATAACCGATAAGAAGGCTATAGGCCCGCAAAGGCCATTGCTACCAGTAAGAAACTTAGATGGTGTCTGTGAAAGAAGGCGTCGCCTGGATAGAAGTATCCAAAGAAAACAGCTTTTTTATATTTACAGGACTGCCGAATAGAAGCAGATAAACCATAACCAAATTAACCCTATAACAAAATGGGGAGTAGCCTCTTTAAATGGATAACACGACATAGAGGTTTATATGAAAACGCACCAGTTGTATTTTCATCTAAAATGAAATAAAAACTAGACATTTTTATAAGAACTAGGCGTTTCTAGTTACCTTACCTTTGGAGTGGTGGAATATTTTATCACGGCCATTATCTTGTTCCGAAGATCCTCCATAGTGTAAAGACTCAATCTGTAAAATAATGTTCAACTCATCTCGCCCATGACTTCTCAATCACTCAGCTACTGTGTCGACTTGTAGATTAATTTTTCATACATATTTAGCAATAATACATCTAGCTTTCCCAACTAGAGTGGTAAAGCATGAACATAGAGCACAAAACGCAATGTAACCTGACACTCCACTTGTACTGGCCACTTAGCCCCATACAATATTAAGTTGAAACTCGATCAGTCATCCTCAATAGTCAACTCTCGATTCTCGTTGAAGCACAAATATCAAGCGCTAAGGACCAATTCGATAGAGACTTTTAGCTTAGATTTCGTGGCATTTCATTTAGAAGCAATTTTTCATTGAATGTCGAAATTAATTCGGGATTGCTTTGGTTTTGCTGCGCTTTGCTCAATCTAAATGCATCCAAACTTATAAACTCGTGAAGTATCCCACCACAAGGGTATCCTAAAGCACAGTATCACAATCAACTACAGGATCTTCACGAAGACATCAATAGCGTAAATTACCTTGGAATCATATCTTTTCCAATGACGACTGAGATGACAAAATCACGGACATACTTTGCCGCCGGTAGACTGAAACAGCAACCATAACATTTTTATAAATTACGATCGATCAAGCTTGTCGGTGCACTGAAGAACCAGTTTACAGTTAGGACAAACAAGATAAATGGAAAGGGTTCTAAGAACGTTGTGAATGCCATGATTTTATGCGTGAGCGAGTTGGCGCGGGCAAGTTGGTCCGTGCGCGACGTGATCGGATACTCTAATAAGGCACCTCTACCCTGTCGAATCAGCCCCCTTTGTTTCAGGCACCGCCTGTCTAGATCTTCAAATTCTCCTTTCCTCTTTAAGCCCCAGCCCCTCCTAAACCCTCCCCCTGTAAAAAAAAATCCTAAAATAAGAAAACAGGGTAAATAACAATGCTTGAGTGATACTGTGCAAATGGTTATGACGTAATATTGACATTCATTCAGGCTAGGTAGCGCTTCAGCGTAAATTATGTGTTTGCTTGAAAACCTGTAATAGTCTAAGGCACAATAGCCTTTTAAACCAAGGAAATGCATTCTGCTTACGATAATCATCAAAATTTTGTAGAAAAGTAATGACTCGCATTTTCGCTTTTAAATTAATTCAAAATTTGACCTTTCCTCTTCCTATCCTTCCTAAGACAGCCTCCGTCTGAGGGTCATACAAAGTAAGCCCCGAGGGAATATTACAGCATTTATGGTGAGCGGATAAAGCACTTGTAAAATGAAACCATGTGAGCACCTCAAGGTGGCTCCGGGTGGTGAGAAGGCATAACAAAAAAGATCTGGGTAAGACGGTCGCAGTAACATGGCCAGAATAGCTGCTGTCCCAGCACCGAGTGAGTGACCGACCACAATGAGGCGATACAATTCAGTGTGCCTCTCCTGTAGTCAAGAGAAAAAGAAAAAGAAAACATTACCACTGACAACAAACTCTAGAAAAATTGTAATTTTTGTCCGAAAACTCTGCAGTTTTTTTAATTCTTCATATTCTTCAAAGAAATCTCCCACCACCCGATCAACCAAGCAGTTAAAAGTTAAAACCATTCACTTTAGCTAACGAGTTGACATTCTTGTTGATTCCAATGATTCCTCTGAGGAATTCCTTTAAAGAGCTTACAGTTGTGGAATTTGTCATCTATTTCTAGCGGATTCTTGCTTTTACGTTAAGCTCTCACCACCCGATGAAAAATACTCTTTTCATTAGTTCAAACTGATAGTTTTGATTAATTCTTTTGTTGTTTTACGACACTCAGTGGAGTTGCGCTCTGAATCATCGCAATAAGGTTGACATATCGTATGCGAGAGACGCGGTGGGTGAGGTGAAGGAGTTTGGGCCAAGCCCTGACAGACATTCCTTTGCGTCCCGGGTCAAAATAATTTCACATTATAATGCCTCTCTCCACCCTGGAGAGTAAACAGGTACCGGCGAAGTTTCTGCAAGGAAACCTGACGAAATCCGCGGGGTAACTCTGATGGAATAGAATCTTATCTAAGAACAGGTGTTCCGAGCTCACGTCTCGAGAAAAGCGGAAGATTACTTTTCGGACAGGTATTTATTTATTCGTGGAAGAGTCACGCGTTGTGTGACGCGGTGTTAGTTTCCGCGAGGAACTGTTGAGAATTTGAACCCGTTATAAGGAATAGCATGGGGAACGAAATATAGTCGATTTACAACGCCAAATATTGCGAAATATGAACATTTTACATTTTAACTTACATTTAAAGTAAGTTTAATAAAAATTACTCACTCCTTGTGTGCCCTTTGTAGTTTCTGGCGACCTCTATCGTTTTGTGTTTGCTTTGCCATCACTGTTATGCATGTCAAGGAATCGTCCTTATTTCGTTTCCCATACAACATACGATTCCTCGTATAAAGCGTTCAAATTTTCAGCAGTTCCTCGCGTAACCCCACACCGCGTCACACAACCCGTGACGCTTTCATGAATAAATACATACGTTTCCGAGAATTAATCTTAATCTCAAGGCCAGGCTTTACTCGAGAGATGAGCTTGGGACGCCTGTGATCAAAGGGGGAGGTATGATACTCACACCTCATCTCGTCATGGGAGCCGAGATACACCCCGCCACTGGGGGCTAATTACGACTCGAACGATGTCTTCACCTACGTTGTATCCCTCAGTATAATGTTAATAAAACAATCAACTAAAACTGCATACCGGATCAGAATGAAAAGCTTGAGCTAAATAGCCAGTCTCCAATTTTTTCTTGAGGTAGAGGGCAGCTCTTATCATGCCCTGAAAAAATGAAGATAGAAGAGCATACAAGTTCACAAAACTTAGCACATGGAATTATTTACATTCGAAAGGATTGAACACTCAAGTGTGCACACCTTGTGTCCAAACCAAGTTGGATCTCCATCATCCAAGGGAATTTTTTCTGGCTCAACGGAGAAATCTGTAAGGATATCCTGGAACATAATATATTTGAATAAATTGGGTGCAAATAAATTTTGTAAGTTTTAACGACAAAAAACTATGTCTGAATACTGACATACGACAGAAAAAGAGTCTTTTCTTACCTGAAGTGACAAAGTTCCCCTGATTGTGACTACGATGGCTTTTTTAACATGATCCACACTCACAAAGAAAGGTGTTTCAAAGAGCTGGAAAAAGAGAAAAATTACCGAGAAGACATGTATGCGTTCCTATGAATATACTCTCTCAATCTTAGTTAATTAAAGGGATCTTGAAAATATTAACCCCTTCTTAACAAGATATGGAAAAACAAATGAATAAAGGGGGTAAGTTTCTTAAGAAACTGTGGAGCTACGACGGTGGGAGAGTATAACAGGGTATTTCAGTGTTATCAACTGAGTTGATAACGTAAATTGGCCACCGTAAAGAGTTTCAAAGTTGACCGGTTTCGACTGCTAGCCCTCCGTTAGAGCGATACAAGGCTAACGCTTTAATTCGCTCTGACTAAAGGTTCGCGCTTGAAACGTCAGCTTTGAAACTCTTTGCGGTGGCCAATTTACGTTAGCAACTCAGTTTATAATTCTAAATTGCCCTGTTATGAAAAAAACCCTCGGACACAAAAAACAACCTTACATTTCTATATACATTGTAGGCTGAGTGAAGTCCAGCCAATGTCACCAACAAGGAAATGATCAATTTCTTAATTTCCCAAAGCTGTCTGTTGGATTGTGTATCGAATATGAAAGGAGAATTACAGTGCTGACAACTTTTGGAGGCAATAGGGATAAATTATGAACAAATAGAGTTCAGAGAATTGAGGATTCATTAGGAAATAAAGTAGCATGAAGAATATAAGGCATATAATACTCTCCACATCTAAACAAAAACTAGCCTAGATCACCCAAAGTTAACCTCAGAAAGATGTGTAGTAGCCAAATAATTCTCTAAAAACCCTGATGCCCTATGGACACAATGGAGACGTTACTAGTAAAAATTAAACTTACTTTGTTGTGATAGCTGACATAAATGACATCACTGTTGTGAATGTTAGCTATCCTCTTTAAAGCTGAGTAATTACATCGGCAGCAGTTGTCACTTTCAATGTCAACAAACTTTTGTGACCTGGGGTCTGGATGACGACATGGATAGCAACACCTGCCATAATAAACAAATAATGTGTTGCTTAACTTGACAAAAAGTTAGCATAACAATGATAACCTTCTTGGAGAGAACAAACATGAATGACATTGCAATAACAGTTCCACCCTCACGTCCTCTAAGTTATACCAAAAAGGAATTCACCATGACAACAAGTTGCACTAAACACAAAGCACTAATCATCAAAATTCGCACCAAGAAAGGGTCTAATAAACATTACAAAGTAAGACAGCTTTTTACTCTTTAAACCTAGGAGTGATTAGCACCTAATTTCTCCCTACAATATCAGCCCTGAATCACGCATTAAGGTCATGAGAATGGAGGAAATGATTACCAACAAAAAAAGCTTTTGATCAGTATATAAAATCTCCTTATCAGCACCTTAGAAAATGTATAAAGAACAGTATGGAGAATGTGCATAATGACATTAGGGTGTAAAGGATTAAGTCAGCATTAACACATTTTGTGTACATTGTTCATTCTTGCCAAATTCCCTCTCTTCTTCCTTCTCCTCCACCCCCCTAAACACCCTTCTAAGGTACCATGGGTGCACTAGTACCACAGGTTCTAAAGGTGTACAATTTAATGTACCTGAAACTTTTTAAGAGCTTGCAACATCCACAAGTTACATTGTTCTTCATGTAAATTGGCCAACCATAAGCAGACAATGCATAGTTCATGTAGTAAACAACATCCTTGAATAGAAGCAGTTCTTTCTAAAAGTGAAATTGTAGCAGAAGAGCAAAGCTATTAGTGGAAGAGTAGTAAAATGATCCTATGGCAAAAGGGTAAGTCACTGGATATGAATTTCAGTTACAATTCACAATGTAAGAAAACTGGCCTCTCACTATTAAAATCACACAAGAAACAAGGGTTATTTTGGAGCATTAAACATGTACATAACAATTGTACAAATTGAGATAAAGGTAGGAAAAAGAAGAGGCCAAATTGAGAAGAAATATTAAAATTGTTCTTTAAACACAAGCAAGACTAACAAATGTGGCCCTGAAACAAAACATCTGTATTCATTGTTGAGGGTTTTGGGAAAGTAACGCTCCATAACAGTTTCTTTTCCACTCTTACAAAAACAAGGCTTTGATTGATTTTTAGGGTGCAGATAATTTCCATATTTTATTGAAAAGTGTTACAAGCATGAATACTGTAATTCTTTCTACTCCCCTGACTACAGCATTGTTTAACTCACTGAGAACCTGACACAGACTTTTGCAAGGATATTTTTACTATGTAACTACCCTTAACCAAATAAGACTCCTTACCTTGTCTTTGAGGTTCAGTGCTCTAGATGTGTTTGTTCTTTGAAAGCGTAGTGATGACTTTTTGACACCTTTCTGCAAATCACAACACCAGACAAATATGAAAAGGAGCATTAATTATGCTTCATACAGTACACAGTGCAATGTTGCCATAGTATCATTGTATGATAGTCAAACAGTAGTATCAGAGAAAGATATGAACCCAATCTAACTTCTCCTCACAATTAAAAGCAAATCATGCCAACAGGTGATCAGACCAGAAAGGCTTATAGCCAGATGGTGTTATCTTCACAGATCACAAATTACTTTGTCTTACTTATAGAGAACTTTATGGAAGTCAGGATGTGCGTGACATTACCCCAAAAGCTAATGTTCAGTATCGTATGGGCTAGCTGTATCAAGTCTCTCATATACAGAATTAATCTCCACATCCATTGTACAAATCAAATACACATCTTCCTAACAGAACAAACTTTGGATCATGTCCTCACCTAATATATATACTCTGAGACAATAATTTCCAAAACATTTTTGCTCGTGGCTCATCCCAAAGTCACTAGCTTGATTAAATTGTATCTTGCATCTCATATACACATGTGGTTTGTTATAAAATAACTGAAGACTCAATGCTATTCAAGGTATTTTTGAAGGTTTCGATCAGAATAACCAGAATATGGTACTGGAAAATGGCACAAAAGGAATGATATCCAAAACCTCAAGAAATAGTGGAATCTTTACAGTCTTTCAATAAGCAGGTCTTCAATACAATCATTAGAGGATGTACAAACAGACATTCTGAAAGTGTAAATCTAAGAACAACAACTGTACTGCATAATTGTCAAACAAGTTATAGAAACACACCTGAGAATCTAGAACTTGTTGTTGCTCAATTGCCTTCATCATGGCATAGTGTTCTTGTTGTTTCTGATACTTTCTTAGCAAAACAAGTCCAGCTGCAAAGTCTGATGGAACAACATCCAAATCTTGGAAATATTCTGCAAGCTTCCTATTATCAATAGAGAAAACATATCGTATGAAAATCTAGTACAGGGTACAATTATAAAGTCAAATTATGATTACAAAATCAAAATATTTTAATTAGTAAGTTTACAATGCAAGTACATCAGTGAATCACAGAGGGTAAATTGATAGATTTATGTACCTTCCAATAAAGGTAAAGACATTATCATCTCCTTGTCCTACTCCAGAGCAACAAAAACATCGCTTGAAGCATCCTTCCCAACGTTTTTCATATTTGCGCATGATGTGGTTACCATAACTGACTGAAGCATCTAAACTATCTCCTGTTAGCTGTGCCTCATTAAAATCAACCCACATTTTCCCAGCAGAGTCAAATATACAATATATAAAAACCATAACTGTAAATAAAAACAGCCAGTTGAAAATCACAATTGCTCTTGAAATATAAATCTCATGAGTCAATTCACATGTTGTGCCATCAATAAATATCCATTTTATTCCTATTGAAAGCCATAGGACTTCCAAGATAGCAAGGACAAGACGAACATAGAGAAGTTGTGGTATTAGATTTCGAGGTTCAGTGTCCATGATGGACCCCTTTCCACTCATCCACGCAATGGAAAGTTCCATAATATTTGTTGCAAAAAGAAGGGCTAAGTAGCCTCCCATAAAATAATCTAGGGTCTGTTCACAAATATGTTGGTCTTCTTTGTCAGCTTGGTGCAGGTGGTAAAAGCCATGATAGATACCAACAGCTAATGACAATACAATCATCCTGAAAATGAAATAAAAGAGAGTTGACCACATATTTACAAGCAGTCAAATCTGGTGCTGAAATTATGGCACGAGGACAAGGCTAAGTGCGAAGTCGCTCTCATCAGCATAAAGATTGAAGTGCCATAATGGTGAAAAAGAATGCAGTTTTATTGAAAAATGGCTAAACTCTGTTCAATTAACCGACCTATAATGTTTTTATGTTAAATGATAGACTAATTCTGCCATCTCAGTGTTTTCAAAACAAGCTAGTTTTCACAAGTCTGTGAATAAGAGTCCTCCTCTTTCCTCTACATTTCGTATTGATGCGAGTGGCTATCTGATTCCACTGCTCACTAAAACATGACGAGTCAAACTTTCTCTGTAAAAAAGCAGAACTGTTCTATTTATCCATGAAACTGCAGCAATGAAGAATAGCCTCTTCTCCCAAAGACCATGAAAAACTGTTGGAGGAGAAATTACAAATAAGTGAAAGCAAATTTCCAGTACCAATAATTTTAAATTCTTGGACGTACAGCTTCTCTAACATTCCAGAGCTTTTGTTCAGCATTGCCTAAGTTGTTTTGATGTCATCATTTAACTGTTGTTTTAGGTCTTGCTCATTTGTAGCGAGTAATTGCTGTAGTTTGCAGAAAGAAATTGAAATCAGTTATTTTTTAAATGAACTCAAAATCTGTATTTTTTGAAAAAGAAATCTGTAATTTGCAGTAATCTGTAGTTAGCAAAATGGTAAATCTGTAATTCACCCTACACAAGATGTGCAGAAAACTAAGCTACCAGCTGGAAGGATGAATGGGTCAGTTTACTAATCTCATTTCTTGCATAAATCCAACAGTTCTGCTTTTCTCTTCCATTTGCCACCATCACTTAGCTGATGCCTCTCTCCCACAAAAATTTTTCACTCTCGCACACTTAATTCTGAGAATTTTCCTCGCATTTTCACCATCACAGCACTTTATTCTCTATATTGCTTAGGGTTAGTGGCTTCGCACTTAGCCTCATCTTCATGCTGTAATTTCAGCACCAGATCACTGAACCGTAAGAACTCAAAAGGGACCTATTGGAATTGGTGGGTGTTAATCATACATGCACAGGGAAGGTTTCTATGGAAACCCAGAAAGCTACAACCACCAGAAGCAAAGGTTACACATCACTGTCTAGTAGAAATCTTATACTTTTCCCAGAGGGAAGGGGGAGTAAATGACCTTACTCACAGGCCAAGCAAACAAATGTACAGGGCTTCCCTTTATACACCTACATACAAAGCGCCAACCAAAAATTTAATTTTCTCTGGGTCAAACTAACCAAATCTGCTGAAACGTTTCTTGATCCAAACCAAAACGAAAAAGTAGAGTGAAGCAAAGATTCCTAAAAAAACACTAGTAATCATTAAAAATTGTAATTCAGTGAAGCAAGCTTTGATATTTTTGGTCCCTAATTGGCAAATCAAACAAAATTTTGAGCTCTACATTTGCAGCAAATGTCACCAATTTCCTAACCAGTGAAGGAAACTGCTATTTCATTATTACTTAGTTTGCATTTAGGATCCAAAGTTAAATTGATTTATTCATTAACATTTCATATTTATTACTCCTTACTCTTGATTGAGGAAAATAAGTTGCCTAAGCAAATTTTAAAAAGCAGCATGTACGATTTCAAGCCTTAGCCCTCTGTCAAAGCATTTGTGCAACATAGTGCTTCCTTTTTGCTTAGGGTTAGGATTAAAAGGATTAGTTTGCAACCATTTTAAAAAGGGATTTGACTCAAATTATAACTTTTTCATAATCACAAGCACATGTGCATCTGTTGCAAACATTTTGTGAAAGTCAACATCAACTTATCCTGGAAATTATTATGTAACAAAGAATCACGAGCAAAGCTATATGTCAACTCCGTGAAACACGTAGCATTGTAGCAAGCAGACACCTACTAGATTCTTACTAGTGTCTGATCAATACAGGCTATCCATTTGGTACAAAGTTCTACATGATGTCCAGTCTGCTATGATGAAAAGGTGAAATTTATGGTCTGATGTAGTGCAAACTGTATTTTAAGTTAATTTTATCGGCTATTTTATGAAATCAACTGTGTAGTGTCTCCATTTAATACACATTGTATAAGCTCTGTGTCATCAATTTGTTGATTAAAAAGAAAATCTGTTGGCAAATACAGTTGGAAACAGAGTAGGTGAGTTTGGTCATTGCATTATGTAGTTCAACAATT
Source organism: Pocillopora damicornis (assembly GCF_964200805.1). Classification (NCBI taxonomy): domain Eukaryota; kingdom Metazoa; phylum Cnidaria; class Anthozoa; order Scleractinia; family Pocilloporidae; genus Pocillopora; species Pocillopora damicornis. The sequence goes on from NC_142671.1 coordinate 17,027,157, forward strand.
CGGACTCTTTTAATAATATGGTGATAGTAAGGTGCATTGCACAAGATATGTTTTCAAAAATGTTCCGCATTTATATAACATACAGTATTACATCTGAAGTAAAGCCTATTTCAGTGTCCACTCCATCCACTCAATAGAGGTATTGCCTTGAAACAGGTTTATTTGCAGTAAACATCAGAGGATAAGAAGGAAAAAGAACTTGGTGTCTGCTTATGTAAAGAGTGACCATTAGTTTCAGTGTTCTGACAAGAAACAATGGCAGCTGGCATTTACCCTGGCTACTCATTTCTAAAGGGCTGGCTTGTTTGATGGGGAAAAAATATATCTACAATAAAATAAAACATTTGCTCTGGCTTTGTATAACCCCTAGGGGATCTATTCAAACCAATAAGAAAATGACAATCAAAGGAAAGGGAAATACATAATTTGGATGCTTGCACTTGGCCACCCAGTTATTTTCCCCTGCTATTGTTTTGAAAGGCTAGCTAAAAAAAGAAAATCTGGAGAACTCTGCACTTTATACACATTGAACAGAAACTAACAAATAGCCCCATCTTGAAGAAACTAACTATTCTGTTTGTCACAGGGTTTCAGAATTGTATATTTGTAAAGATACCATGACATACATTGAAAAATGTACACTTGTTATGCAAAGGTTGTGTTTTCTTTACATCTCCTTAACTGTACAGTGTGTAAACATGTCCTTTAGTGAAAATACAGTACCAGAAAATGCTTAGAAAATGATGAAGAACTTGTCACTTCTCTGCGAGAGCTTTGAAGTTAAAAGAAGTTAATTTGCATTATACGTGTAAAAAGACTGCTTTACACAGCAGGATGTTCATAACAAATAAATATCACTAATTACACAACTGTATACTACTCCTTCAGTTCATCACAATGCAACATTCTGGCATTTATTCTGTTTCTTTTTTTCATGCTAAATTCTGTGCCTTCATATGTTATAACTGTATGACACAAGAAATAGTAATTATACATTTAACTAACTATTTAACCAACTATTTACTACGTTGTGTAACATTCCAATTTTAATTTGTTGGGTCAGTCAAGTTGGTTCATTTGAGTCAGAGTAAATCCAAATTTCTGCCTTGGGGTTTTTTCTTTCATAATACACAGCCTTCGCTGTCAATTCTACCTTTATAGTTTCTTCCATTTTCAAGGAGAAACACAAACAACAACACACTGTTGAGCTACAGTAATTTGGAAGAAATGAGTCATTCCTTTAATAAATTCATTGCTGAACCAAACAATATGGTTTTTTTGGCAGCATTTCATTAGTCACTTAACAGAAGATAACATCAAGTGAAAATGAATTGTTTTTATACAATTTTGCACTAAACATAACAGAATTTGTTTAATTCAAAGTTATGAAAAATACTGTGCTCAAATAGAGGGAGAGACTTGGCTAAATGCTTCAAAAATTGCATTTAGGTCAAAACTGCAATCTACATGTAAGCATGTTCCACCAGAAACCCTTTAATTGGTTTGAATTGCAACGTTTCTTTGCGGTAAATGTTTAATAAGGATATTATATATAATGAGCATGTTTTCAGAAAGAAAACTGAAACAATTTTCAAGTTAATAATTCTACTGCACAATATTATACATAACATCCAAATCTTATGATGTGACCTAAAATAATTTCATTAGATACGGTTTATGAAGGTCAGGGGAAAACAAGCATGATTTAGACTAATTAGACCAAAAACTTCTTTGACCATGACCTTCTTTTGTGTGGTTAGTGATGACATTATCCACATTTTTACTTCACATTAGCATGAGAATGATGAGCTATATGACAAAACATCTTTTTTCTAAAAATATTACAAAATCAGAGAAAAAAACTTAAAATTAGTTCAGATTAAATATTCTTACAACTACATGTAAGTAACCAATGTTTGATACTAACTGACCTTCTATAAAGAGAGGAAGTTGTAGGAAAATTCTTTATCGACCACCATCTTATTTAATAATTCACTGCAAGGGATGATTGTTGATCCTTTCCATATATGGAAAAACTTAAAAGGAACACTTCAATGTTCAAATCACAACTCTTTCTAAATCGATTAAGCTGGGTCCAAGTTCAAAGAGGACTAAGAATACACAAAGCCCTCATTTTTTTTTTTTTTTTTAACAAAACAAACTGTTAAAGTATTTACAATCAAAGCTAAAGTAACATTGATAAGAAATTTCAAATTTAATACAAACGAATCAAACCAGACAGTGTTTTGAGGTTTAAAATTGCTGTATAGTTTTAAACACAGTATTTATAGAGCCAAGCAATTGCCCCAGTACAAATTTCAATTGCCCTGCAGCCACTTTTTTATAAATATTTCCAAACATCTATAAACAAGATGCCAGAGGAAAAGAAAGGTGTGAGCTATCTGCTACAAAGCTGATAAAACAGTTGGTCTGATATCCAAGTTTGAAAACAATACGTTTAATCTTTAGTAAAGCCAGTCTGTTTGATATCAAACCCACAAGCCACATAAAAACAGATGGCAAAGACAAATTGACATACATGTCATCCACATGATCTGTTTTCCCAACATAATTGATTTCACTGGCTGAAAACACTCTTAAAAATTAAAAATAAAGCTATTCACTAAACATAGAAGTCCATCCAAGCACAATACTCCAATAATTATCTATCCTTTAGAAAGATAGATACTTGAATACATTAATGTCATTAAGATTCTAAAACTAAGAAATTCAGAAAACCTCAACCCTGGAACTCATTCAAACATTTGACAAGGCAATTTTTAATTGAAATTTACAAATTATCCCACATACGAGGTAATAAATTAAGAAAATCAACTAATTCTATTTTTCTCAACTCAGTCTATTCTTGGAATGCTGGAAAATTCTGAACACTAGTGACAATATCCAGATCTAACATGGAGCAGATTCGACATTGCATAGTTTTCCAAATTATAAATTAAATATAAGCAGAAGATTGATTCTGTGGCTTGATGAAAATGCACTGGGCTGTGTTGCAGGATATGCAGCACAGAGTTATCTTTAGCAACAAAAACGCCATTGCACATGGACAACAATCGCAAAGAGGAAAAATAAAATCAAAAGTAATTGTAGCATTTTGTTGTTTTGCAGAAATAACGTAATTTTGAATATCCGCATTACGGTCAATATAAGAACATGAGATTGAATTTCTCTCCTGACTACAAAAAACGTCTCTATTCAATTTTTCATTGCGATATTACAAAGTTTCTTGGAGTTAAAATATAAGACTTTTAAACCAGACTACAACACCACGCAAGACCTGCAGGGTGTAGACGATAAACTCATCTCACCGAGAAGACAAAGCACGCAATCGTTTCACTCACCCATCACTCAATTATTTCAAACAAAATTATACGACATACATATCGATGCACCAAATTTTACTTTGGCAACTTACAGTACCCTTAAAGAGAAGATGTGAATCACTATTTGATACCTAAAGCTCGAAGATTATAGAGTTTCCAAAACAAGATTTCGACACGTAGATAAATCCACTTGAGTTGTCGAAAGAACATTCCTAAACTCGAGAATTTAATTATCACTAATAGCTGGGAACGAAAAATAACACCGATCAACGGCTAAATAGAATTGTCTGCTGTGCAAACATACATCTTTCTCTTAAGTTACGGAAGCATGAAATTGAATAGCAACAGAACAATAGCGGACTTCCTAAATAAACCGAGTTTTGCGGAGTATTGCACATGCCTCCTTTCCAATTACATGTAGGTAAGCTCCGAAAAGAGGGGTGCAATATAATAATCTGCCTTACAGACATTTTTAGCCGTGATATAAATAATTACATGGTTTATAACACGATTATACGCTTACGGCATGTCCCATAAGGTCGAATAGTTGTAGAATTTTTCTAAAGTATCTTTACGTCAAACATTTTGTGTAGAACGGAACGTACACATAAAACATGCTCGCATACTTCCCAAGATCCATCATTACATGCCATTAACAGCGTGGAATAGAACATTTTTCCTTACCATATTCCTCTGAGGACGAAAGCAATTCCAAACGGAATAACCAAATCATCGCTTGCAACCATCCAGCGACGCCTAAACACAACAATTCCCGGCATGTTTTGATGAAAGAAGGAAGCATCCACGTGAATGTTTCCACTTAGAAGGGTTTCCCCACAAAGGTTTTTGACGAGAAACTTTCCTATGGATTAAACGTACTTATCCCTTGGAAAACCAGGATAATTTATATAAAAATCACTAAAGAAGTGCTTTTTTGGGGCGAGTCAAGCCATCAACAATTCTTTAAAGGAAGTCTCCTTATGTACGCACAGGAGACCACCGTTTTTATATTTGCATAAGTTTGCGCATAACTTAGAGGTAATTCATGATCGCTGGCGCAAAATATGAAAAGAGGAATGTGATTGGCTTATTACAGGTTTACGGTAAATTCAAACTTGAGTTCTCGAGCACAATTCATTTCGTTGGGAATTGTTTTTACTATTTTTCTTTTTGAAACCAAAAGATTGCCAATATTTAAGGCTTAAAAGTTAATCGAGGAATATGTTCGTTTAAAAGAGCAAATTCGTGAAGAAAATCCATTTTCAATTGGCTGTATGAAGGTGAAGACCACTCGGTGAAATTTTTAATGGCGGTCTTCAATAACCCGACGAAAGAAATGGCACTAGGGTTTTCTTTGCATATTCGAGCTGAAGAAGCGATAGGAAAGTTCCAACAAGAAATCGAAGATGACTTTAAGTATCTTTATGAGATTCTATCGGAAGCCAAGCAGTCCTTTGGACGGTAAGATTTTCTCTAGAGTTTCTCTTTTTGAAATCATTAAACTTTGCGTATCTGTTTTTTTGTTTATGACGTGCTTCTGTTCTGTGATCTTAGGAGAGACGGTTACATTCTTCTTCCAAAGACGCCATCCATGAAAAGAAAGCGACAGGAGAGTGATGAGGAGCATAGTAGCGATGATGCTTCATCGAGAATGGCAAGGGAAGCAAAAACTCACAAGACTCAAGGATACGCCTCGCCACTGAAGGTAATCAATGAAAACGAACTGCTGGACTGCAGTGCAGTGAACACGGAATGTAATCATAATGATACAAAACGAACGACGAGAGCGATTAGGGCTAATTCACGAGCAGCACGACAACAACCAAAGAGAGGATCTGGAAAGAAGAATCTCCCAGATATAGGAAATGCATCAAAAGAGCAAACTCCAGGTTCATCTTTCATCGACGATCAGCCGAGACGAACCACCAGAAATCCTAAAAAGACGAATTTAGAATTAACCAGAGTAACAGAGGAAAAATCGATTCGCTCATCATCAAGTAATGAAGTCAAAGACTTGCCCAGAAGAACCACTAGAAGTTCAAGACGGAAAGAGGTGGAAGAAAATTCTGATGTGTCGCTATCAGAAAAAATACCAAGGAAACCTGTAGCAGAGATAACTAAATCAAGTACAGATCTCATCTCAAAGGATTCTGGTGATATCACACCCTTGTTAATTGTTAAACAAGAAGTTGTATCAACTTGTAAGAAATCACAAGCGGGGCAAATCAGAGTAAACACAGAAAAGAACGATAAATTGACAGATAGTGTGGCAAAAACAGAGCCTGATCTTGTTTCAGAAACCCTGCAATCCTTTCCTATTAAAGCCAAGACACCAACTACATCTCCCAAGATCTGCAAAACATCCATCAATGTAGTCCTACAATCACCAGCATTGGGCACTCCAAATGGTGATGAGGTGATACCAATAATGTCATCAAGTCTCTGTCATGAGAAAAGTCCAAATTCTTGTGCTTCAAAAGAACTTGGGTTGCAGAATGTTACGTTGGAGGAAAATCAAGTTCTTGATGAGGAACCTCTGGTCAATAATAGTGAAACACATGAACAATCACCTACCAAAGCACATGTTTCATGCCAAGAGTTTATTGAAACCTCTACCGCTAAAAATAAGGATGATGTGGGAACTGGTGTGGGAAGTTTATCAAATGACGAAAACAATCCTGTCTCTGAGAATGCAAAAGTTGATTTATCTAAAGAAGTTGTCACTAAGAAAACTACACTTGAACCCAATCCTGTAGAAAAATCTTTGGAGAGAAGTAGAGGAAGAAGCAGTGGATGGCGTAGAAAGAGCAAAAGATTGAGCAACAACAGATCTCCTTCAAATAGAAGACTTTCCATGAAACAGAAAGTAACCAAATCAAAAGTTCCTGGAAAGAAGAGCCTGGTCAAAAGTTCAGTGAAACTGAAGTTGACACATTCAAAGCTCATGCCAGAATTGAAGATACACAGTGCTGAAAAGCAAACCAATGGTGAAAATATAGAATCTAACCTAGAAGATGTCAAAGTGCGTCTGTTTGATAATTCAACAAGTGAAAACAGTAGTCAAAGTGCAAGCTCTGCCACTAACAGTAGCTATAGCAGCTCCGAGGACAAAGCTGAAGCTCTGGTGGAGAAGATTGCACAGGAATTCATAGAGGATGAATTGGAGGTGTTTCATGACTGTAGAGGATCTGAAAATGAAGACATTGGTGAGGCAGATGATGAGAAATACACTGAAACAAAAAGGTTTGTACCTTTATTAACATTTTCCATGTTATGTCTACTTGTAAAACTAAACTACTGACTACTAGGCTAGTGCGAAGGGTTTGTTGTTGTCATTATTATTATTATTATTATTATTATTATTATGACTTTTATTATATTTTTTGGAAAATAGAGGTGTAAAATTGAGGATTATTCTAGTATCCCTGCTGTCATGAGATGTATGAGTACATGGCTGAAACCAGTTTTCCAATAAAATGTAAATGTTAAAAGAATACTTTTTCTTTTTTACAGTAAGTCTTATTAACGGGGGGCTCTGTTGTCAGACTTTTAAATCATACATATTTTAATTGAAACTTTGCAGTGAACATTCACCCACTCTGGAAAATGCCAATTCTTCCGTGATCATTGTGCAAGCAAGTGATGGGAGCAGTGGTGAAGAATCTGCACCCAACTCAAGGGAGATGTTAGAAGATCCAATGACACCCCCTTCACAAGAGACTTTGAATCCTTCACACAAGGTAAAATCTACTCTTACTCTTAGAATAATAACCCAATAATAATTCAAATATTTCTATAATGCTTTATGTATAGAAATGATCAGTAGTGCTTTATAATAATTCACCTATAAAACTATTCAACAACAATCAAAGTATACCATGTAAAATGTAAATGAGACTTGCAATAAATAAAACAAATCAGAATAAATAATACCCAATAAAAACCTGAATAAAATATCTGGTCTAAGACAGTTAAAGAAAAACCCGACCAAAAAGGTAGGTCCTAAGATTGCATTTAAAAATTATCAATGATGGGATAGCACTCAATTCAGCAAAAAAACTATTCCACAAACATGGTGCAGTGGCATAAAGGATCTAGCACCAAGCATAGAAAGCCTTTTCTCTCTGGATGGCTCTAGTAACAAGGTGCCATCAGACCTAAGATTGTAAGAGGACTTCTGCCTAACACTAATCAAATCACTAATATACAGTGATGCTAATCCATGAATTGCCTTAAAAGCTAAGTCTAATATCTTAAAATGAATATGAGCATGTACTGGCAGCCAGTGAAGATCATAAAGTGCTGATGTAACTTGTGAATGCTTGTTCATAGCAAGTTCAACTGCTTCACTCTGAATACATTGTAATTTTAAGATCTGTACTTTAGATAATGATACAAGAGACTGTTACAATAGTCTAAGCAACTAGTAATAAATGCATGAATAAAATTAATGTCAGTAAAGAATCACAAGATAAATACCTCTTAATACACCTAACGTTATGCATATGATAAAAAAAAAACCTCAATTTTAAAACTGTAGTTGATGGTGGGATAAAACACATTTTGCATTATGCTTCTTGAAACTCTAAGGTTTCCTTGTTACTGGAAGGCAAAGCAATATACACATGACTGAACAGTGTGCATACAGTAAACAGTAAGGAATTTGTCACATGTTCAATTGTACCATAGCTTACAATGCAAAAGCATTGATTACCAGCTGCATTTTTAAAAAAAATCCCAACATTCCTTTTTTTTTATCTTGTTTCAGTCTAAACCAAATAACATAGCTGTGGTCCATTCATTTATCAGAAGAAACACACCCAAGAAGGTTGATCCAGAGGTAGGCATCACATATTTGATTTACCAGTACCATTCACCTTCAGAGTATTTAATACAACACCCCACAAAAATGGTTTTTATTAAGTAATCCTCTGTAACCTAACCTGAGTCTCTATATTCTCCATTTTGTTCTTTATACATTTTCTAAGTTACTGACAAGGAGAATTTGTTTAGCTATCAAGATCTTCTCCAGTCAGTAGTCATTTACTTAATTGTCATGATCCTAATGTGTGATTCAGGAGTGATAATGAAAAGGAGAAATTAGATGCTGGTCACTATAAGGGGTCAAAGGGTTGTATCACGTAATGCATGAAGAAAATTATTATGAGCTAAATCCATTGGAATTAAAAGCTTGGTGTACAGGGTGCTCCATAGAGTGTTCAACAGATGATCCCACCTGGACATCACAAAATTCCCAGCTGTTGCACAGAATTCTCTTCCTAGTCTTGTTGGCATTAATTATTTTTAATCAGGCACAGAAAACATCCTCCTTTTAAACTTTTCTCTTGCTACATGTACTATAATTTCTTTATGAAAACCCTATGTCATATTGATAAATTACAGTGTACATGGAGGTCAAAATTTACAGTTTTCTCAGATTAAGAGCTGAATAAGATTGACAGATTTTTAATTCAGTAATAAGCACCCCTATGGCATAAGCACCCTCGTTACAATAAACGCCCCTATCAAAGCTTTGTTTTGCACGTTTTGCTGTTTCTCAAAAAAGAAATAAGTGCCCTGTCCCTATCAAGAGCCCCGCTTTGAATATGTGTGCTCTGTAGAGGCAGTGTAAGAAAATAAGCGCCCAGGCGCTAAATCAAATAATTCTGTTTACTATGAGGAAATTTTCTCGAGTTAGTATTACGAATTGGTATCAATGTAGTGATGGGTACATGTAGTAAGCACATTAGGGTGGAGCTTATTTTAACCATATTGACGTGGTGAATTGGTGATCATTTAACGGGATATTTTTTATTGCAGGAAAAAAAGAGACAGCTACGCAATGCATTAAAAGAAAAAGAGGAAAAAGAGAAAGAAAGGCGAGAACAACTTGAGATTCAAAGGCAGAGAGAAATTGAGGAACGAAAAAGGTAAAATATGTAATATCAAGGCTAGAAACAAACTTAACCAGTTCTTCAAGGAAATCAGGTTTCCTTATCAGTTAAGTAACTTCTCTCGTGTACTTACCTAAGTTTCGGACAAGCCACTTTTTTATCTGACATTTAAGAATAAACTGGATTTCAATTTTTCTAACCCTGAACCATACAGTCACTTACACAGGTTTATACAGGTTTAACCTGTTATGCATATAGGATGGTGGAAAATGGAATGAGACTTTTTTAATGGTCTGTTTTTTAATAAATAGTTTTATTTGGTATTATAGATAGTATAAGCAGGGGTACATGTATAGAGTGTTTTTAAACATTGAACCTACATAGTTCTTATCTGCATGTTCACCTGAATGCCTCTCTAAGGTAATGTTTCCTTCACAAGCCATTACTTAGCTACTTTGATATTTACCCTATCCGTCCATTTTTCTTCTCGTTTTAGGAAAAGAGAAGAAAGAGCAAAAAAAGCCGCAGAACAGCGAGTGGCCAAACTTCAGGCGTTGGAAGAAAAGAAACGTCAGGCTCAAGATCAACGGCAGATCCTGATGGAAAAAGCCAAGAAGCTTAAGGAAAAGGAGGAAGAGGACAAGAAGAAACAGCGAATACAAAAAAGAGCTGAGATAGAAGGTAGAAAAAAACAAGAAGAGGCTGCTAGACTGCAGAAAATAAAGGAACAGGAAGAGGAGGAGAAACGACAGCGTGAGATGCTTCAGAAAAGACAAGAGTTAGAAGAGCAGGAGAGGCAACGAAGGATCATTGAAGCCAAACGCCACCAAGAACACAGGGAAAAGGAGCTGGAGAAAGAGCGAGAGTTAGAGAAACAAAAGAAGCTAAAGGCTATCGAAGAGAAAGAGAAACGGCTTCGCGAAAAAGAAGAAAAAGAAAGAAAAACACGAGAGGAGAAATTGAGGATTGAGCGCGAGAAAAAAGCACAAGAAGATAAAGAGAAGGAAGAGAGGGAGAGGGCGAGAATTGCACAGCTTATCCGCGAGAAAGAAGAACACACACGAAGAGAAAGAGAACAGCGCGCCAAGGAAGAGAAAGAGCGCCAGGAGAGAGAGAAGAAGTTGAAGGAAGAACGAGAAGCAGCCTTACGCGAGAAGAAACGCCAGGAGCAGATCGAAAGAGAAAGAACGCGTGTCCTCGAGGAACGTAAACTCGCGGAAGAAAATAAAAAACTGAATTCCAGCACGACTTGCAACTCTTACGAGATGACCCCGCCTCCAGTGAAGGTGCGAAAACCGGCTTCATCAGAGAACTACAATATTGCTGACCTACAGAGCGATGAGTCAACTGACGATGAAGACAACCCCAGGAAGAGGATACCGTCATGGGCGCGACCACCCGCTCTGAAAGCCGCCATTTTTCACCAGGAGTATTCTAACATAGATGTTAACAGTATCTTCGACGATGTTCCTAAGCCGAATTTAGAAGATATTTTCAAGCACGCCACAAAGAAGAAACGGTTTAACCAACGTACAAGTTCGGCAATGTGGGATTCACCCCCGCTGAGACAAGCCAAGAAAGGTACATATGTGTAGGAGTGAGAAAGCAGTTACCAGATTAATGGACTTATTGACTCTTTCTTTTGAGATGTTGTGTTCATCTGGTTTTTAAATTTACGAGGAGTATTCTGCTATCACAACTGAAATATCAGCTTACGACTGCTTATAGTATAATTATTGCAGCCACTGCTCATAGATTTGATTTAATTCTCGCAGAATTGATTTAATACTCTCAGTTTCAGCCAAAGGTGCCAATACGTACACGTGGTATTCACTAGTTTTGCATAGACTCAGATGTACATTTACACACCCACTAAAGTAGACAGTGTCTGTTACATTATTTCGGATCACAAGAGGCCGACCCGTTTGGTCTTGATCACGTTGTTGAATATTCAATGCATTTGTTCCAAGTTTAATTCTTACGAAAAGTTTTATTGGTAGGTGCCTGGGAATTAGTGTAAATTTAGTTTGAAAAAGTGGAATAAACCTGTCCTAAAATAGATGAATACATTTAGCGTTAGAATAGTCTCTTGATCAACATCGAAGTTTTTTAGTCATCCACACTTATAGTGTGTTATCAAATTTCTTCCCTCGCCAATCTCTAAGTTCAAAGTCTGGCATGTCAGTTTTTGGATAGGCAGGGAGACTTCTCAACGACAAATACTAAAGAAAACTCGTAAGAGTATGGACAGACTAAGAATTTCGTTCATCGTTTATAATCTCTAACTAAACAGTAAGTAGGTGTAAGCAAAGCTAGAGCTCGCCAACGTTCGGAAGAGACTTAGAGCTTTAAGCTATTCAAGCCGTTGGGCTTTCCTTTCAAGCCTGTAGATGCTTTATCTAGGAGTTCCCGTTTTAGGTCCAGAAAATAACGACTATGGGGTAATTATTTGTTTTCAGGATGTGATTTTAAAAGGGAAGAATTAGATTTAATATTGTATATAGTAACTGTTATTTTTTTTTACTGAGCCACGTTTCGCATCTGACACATTTGATGAAGGAATTAAATCAGTGGGAAATTTTATTGATCTCATTGTAAGTCATACACAGGTGTATACAGATCACTTCAATAACGCAATAAAAGAGTGGAAATGTGCTGACTTCTCAAATACCTCTTTTATTTGTTTTTAGCCTTTTTTTCTCTCTCTCTTTCGTCAAAAGTTTTCTTTTGGTTTTCTAAGGAATAACTCTGTAGCAACGAAACTCTAGAGCACCAACCAAGGGGAACCTTCGCCCCACTTAGTGCGAATGAATAAAATGTTATGGCAACAGAAACGAACACAACTACCCATTATTATAGATTTCGCCATAGAAAACAAATCACAAACGCAACAAACTAAACATTCAGCAACGGAATTTTTTGTTCTAATCTTGACATGAGCAACGCGGGCGGGAAACCGTCTTTGTAAGTCTGTCCAAATCTTCGTTTGATGCACGCGGTTCTCCTTCGTAGGGCTGAACCGTACTTGCAACTTCCATTTCTTCTTTATTACTGGAGTACGATGTATCACAACTCTCGGTAGGGCTTGCTGAAGGTAGGTAGACATCGCTATCAGACATTGTTTCAAGAGTATTTCAGCGTTGACTAATACAAAATTACAAGAGATGTGAGAGATTTATAGGTGTCAATGGAGAGTTTTCACAGTTTTCTACGTCATCACCCGCTGGTTCGTAAGAGCACTTTAAGGCCCGAAAAAACCTACTTTTAAAGTCTTGAAACTTTTCTTCTGTCGGAATTGGTTTGTACATATGATAAGCTAAATATTAATGCTAAAAAATTTTGTGTCATAAGGACGAACCAGACTAAAACCTTACGTCGCTTACTCGCTTTTCCTCCATATATGAGTGTAACCCACGCTCATCTTTATTTACAAACTTCATCAGACATTTATATTTAACGATTTATGTGACTACAGAGAAACAGTAATTTGTGAGGAATACGGCTGTTAATCAAGCGATGACTTTCAATTTTCGCTCGAACCTAACCTACCTTGCCCCTGAAAACAAATGAAATAAATAACTATAATTTATCTTCATGCAAAACGCTGGATAAAGATACGACTGCAAACAATAGCGTCTAATCATCTGAGGTACCCACTAATTGGGAGCAAGGTGAATATCATTTTGCATTTTTAAGGTAGGAGCTTGCGGACAGAAATCACGTAGACGGACGGTCTGAATGACATACACTGAAACATAAAACGATGACATAAATATATTTACAGCTTGACAATGGAGACAGTTTCATCAACGACAAAACTTTGAACGTTTCTTGTAGCTTAGTAAGCTTTAAGAATATTAACTATTGGTTATAAAACGAGCTCACCCATGCAGTTTTATGTCGGCCACTTCAGAATGCTTCAATATCAGACTGCCGAAATGGCTCTTGTAACTTATAAGTGGGGCACAGGGTATGTTCACCCTGTGGTGCAAAATTTGATCAGAGAGACTACTTTGTTATGTTTGCTGATTATATCATTACTATTACATGTACCAGGCCTTTGTGTTAATCCAAGGCTTGCACTATCAATTGTAAACAAGCAGAAAAATGAGCATTTATAACAACAAAAACTTTTTGTACGCACTCTAAGAATACTTCTAAAGAACTACTTTTTTGGAGTCTTACCGCTTCACCAGTTTTCGTTTTCACTCTTTATTAGGTGGAAAAACGCGGGGTTTTTTAATCCCAAAGTGCTCTATAGTGTTTTCTAGAAATAGCAGTGAGCTACAGCCAAATATTCTGGATTAAAGGGGTTAAGTTTCTAAAGAAATTGTAATGCTGCGTCGCTGGGGGGTATTACAAAATAATTTGGTTTTATCAACTAAGCTGATAAAGCATATTGGCCACCGTAAGGTTTTTAAAGTGGACGTTTCGAGCGTTAGCTCTCCTTCAGAACAAAGAAGTGTACTGACTGTTTACTATATTTCTTCGAATAAGCGTCGGGCGATTATTTCAAGTTTCGGGGGAGGGGAGGGGGGGGGGGAAGGAGGGCACCAAATCGAGGAGAGTACTTACTAAGTGAGAGTAGCAAGAGGATAAAAGTCAAAGTCACGTCAGCAGAACAAATGTAGGTCAAGTGCTTCTTTTAGATCGGAAGCCCTTTGTTAGCTCTATCCTGAACATGTGATATTATACTTTGCTGAGAGGATTCAACATGGGTCGTGTTGTTGCTGTTTTTCTTGTAATTTGCCTCGTGGCCTGCTTCCTGTTTGATAGGTTTGTATTGACTCGACCCGGTAATGAAGGTTCAATCGAGAAGAGTTTCAATTCGGAAAGACCCAAAATATAGATCATGAAGGCGTTTTTCGTTTGACAAAAGGCCAGAAATCAGTTAGACACGGCTTAAGATGACAGAATTTTCTTGTTGATTATACAACTGAAATCACAGTTATAACGATCACTTTTTTATGACCCGAGACAGGGTTGACATCAGAAGGAACGAACGAGACCTAAAATCAACACGCCATTTAGCAGGCCTCGATTGGGGTAAAAAAAAAGTTTGGAGGTAAATTGCATCTTAAAATCATTCATAAGGTGAAGGAAGCTCCAAATAATTATATATATATATATATATATATATATAAAAGGAAAAGAAAAAAAAATTTCACATGTCACTGGATGATTAATCAAAAATCGCTTCCATGACATGGTTGCGCGAGCAAATCTGAATTAAGCGTGAAAGGCGCTGCTGCTGATGAAGAATTTATTACCCGGTAAATTTATTCAATTAGAGGCTCACTGTGCTATGCAAAGGTAATGAGAGCATGTGTAACCTGGTATTAACGTCCAAAGCCTACCACGCCGTTGAATCATGTAGTAGACTATCGTCATTTGCTCGATTGTTTCATGTGCGTGTATTTAAATTTCGCGCTACGTGAATAAGATTCCTCAAGCGTGTGATTTAAACCTGGTAATAACGTCCGAAGCCTCGCGCGTCGTTAATTCATGTAGTTTCATGGGTATCATACTCTTTCCGTATTTCAATTCAACGAAAGGAGTTAAAAAAAGAGTGGCGAGTGGAAATAGTCGCATACGCTCAGCCTTTTAGACCCAGGGTACTCACGGAGGATACCCGACAGCAGAGCTTTGCATACATTATGACGAAAAAAGTGTATTTGAGAATGTTTTGTAAATCACTGGCGAAGCGATAAATCGCAACTTTGTAACGGTAGAAAAGTTCTGCCCTCTTTTAAAAAAAATGCTAACAGTAGTTCTATGATCCAGTTGAGGTAACCACTTGCTATAGGCAAAGTGAATGTTATTTCGGTAAAAATAACTAATTGGTTTAAAGGTAAGAGTTTTTAAATAGAAATCTCGTAACCTCGCGCTCTCAATAACAAACACGTAAAATCGAACTTAAACGTTCTCTTTCAGAAGAGTTTGGCCATTAACCTTCACTTGTCATGATCTAAACAAGTGTTCTGATCTGAAGGAGCTAACGAACCCTGCGATCAACATGCCACTTATCAGGCCTCGACTCAAGAGAAAAGGTGTAAATTTATTGATTAAGTGAAGCTTCTAATAGTTTTATAGGCAGATAAATAAAAAAAATTCAGCTGCTTTAAAAGCTTAATCAAAAATCTTTTCAATGGCCTGGTTGCGCGCACAAATCGGAACATAACGTGTGTGGTAGTCCTGAAAATTTGTAAAGACAAAGAGGACTGAAACATCCCCTTGTTGTTTATTACTTACAGTGAAGCTGGGAGTCGACGCCGACGCGAGAGAATAAATACCCCGGATAATTACCCCGACGAATGGGGCCGGGATGAAGACAACTGAGCTTTTTCCTGAGTCAGATTGTGTCAGGCTAAACTTATATAACGTTTGATATTAAAACAGAGCTTGAAATGTGTTTCAAAGATATGTTTTGTGAACTATTTCTCAATTTTATTAGCTATAGTTATAGTAAAGAGCTCCACTCAGTCTCTTAGACACGGAGTATAGAGAGAGGGAAATCCAGTCGGTTCCCCAACACGTCAAAAGCGACAAAAAAAAACATTTCCTTAACGACGCACAATATAACTCCAATATTCAAAGAAATGTGCGGTGTGTTTTCTTTCATCAAAGACTATTAACACCATGGTCTCTATATGCTGCAACAAGGAGATGAAAATTCCAAAGGCAACTAGAGGAATATTTGTCAGGATCAGAGTTGAAATGTAGGTGAAACTCTTCTCCAAGAAAATTGTTGAAAGCTTTTCTCGTAAATCCGCTAAGTTTCATGAGATTATGATACAGTTTTATCTTTCTTTGGCGTTGACAACCGTAACTTTCTCTATCCTTCCATACCTCTCTCTCCGTGGCAGTGAAGAGAGTCACGACGTCCTCAATCGACTTTTCCAGGGAGACCTTAAGTCATGTATTAGTGCATAGAAACTAAGCAGTGGTAATCTTTCCCACGACTATTAGTTATTAGGATTCCGTACTATGTACTAACCCGAAGGTATTGTGTTCCCTCAAGGGCTCGTATTTCTTTAGCTCTCTAAAAAACGTTTGCGAGAACTGATAATGCATTTTGAGAATGTCTTGTATATCACCAGTGAAGCAGAGCTGAAAACAGCGAAAACATCTCTTGCCAGTTTGGCGCTAAACACTCGATCTTCTTTCACTACCTCACATTTTCCGTTGTGTTCTAAATTCAAATGCTGACATGTGCTTTAACCGCGTTTTCAGTGTTTTCCCAAAGTGTTCCGAAGTTTAGAACATGCTGAAACAACTGTTTTCAATTTTGAGGCCTAAATGACCGAAATGAAACAAAATCAGGGATCGTACTCGACGATTTCGCTGGATAGGTGGTAATGCTTCAAATGACTTGATACGTCGTCCTAGCATTCCAGGAGAGACTTCAGAGCTGAAACTCCACTGAAATGCCTGCAACCAATACAATCTTTGCTCTTCATGAAACAGCCTGATTCATTTTTAAAGGCGCTTTGTGGCTGAATCTCGGTAGAAACCGGAAGAATTTTTGCAGAGTGTATGCGTGTTGTTTTGTAAATAACGCTGTAACGCACTTAAAATTGATTACGTGTCCCTTTAAGGTACGCAGTCTTTCTGTAATGACAGAACGCCAAAATTGTATTCTTTTATTTTGATCTTCTCCACACTGCGCGTTTTCCATGATCAAGGGAAGTTTTGCAAGAAGTGTGCTAACTGCTTTTCTACATTAAAATGTATTACAGATTTTTTTTCTTTCTTAAAGGGGTTGTGAATTGAGTATGTCCAATTTTGGGTATGGTCTTCTACTGGGATCTTTAACCATCATCCCTAATTGATCTTCCTCAATCTGATGGTATAACGATCACAACAACAATTGTTGCTGTAAAGTCAATTTTTAAGTCGAACTAGTGTCTAGACGATACGTAACGTAAAGCCCGCCACAGTCGAGGTAAAAATATGAGTTTGAATCATTTGCAGGATGAAATGAAGTTTCACATGGTTGGAAAAATCAAAGAAAAGAAAGACAATTTCAGATGTCTTTAAATGCCTAGTGAAAAATCAATTCAATGGCCTGGTCGCGCACAAACAGGAACTCAGCGTGGGTGTTGCTCCTACAAATTATTTGTAAGGGCAAAACAGAACTGAGCCATCCCTTAACATTTAAATTTTTTATAGTGAAGCTCAGCGCGGACGCCGACACCGACGCAGACGCAGTGGGAAACTGACAAACGGCCCATTAGACCACCAAGATGCCCAGAACTTTGCCGATGAAAAAGGGGGAAAAAAGAGGGAATTGGTTTTAATCCGGCTTCCTCTTTTCAGTTTTTACTCTCTTTGCATTCGCACCATTATCCATCCAGCTATAAGTCTTCATTTTCGGCCAATACATCAATTATTCTTGGTTAAGAATTTAAGGTCCTTATTTATAACTATGAGTTGCAAAACCGACTTTCTTTTTTCGATCCGATGTGCACTGCGAGCCTTAATCTTTACCTGGATGTACTTGAGTCACTTATGCGAGAATAATAAATAATTTTAGTGAAATAAGATCGTGGATGCCTAAATAGAGGAGAATAAATGGCTTCGCTTTAACGAAGAGCTTACGAAGAGCTTACGAAGAGCTTACGAAGAGCTTTAACGAAGAGCTTACGAAGAGCTTACGAAGAGCTTTAACGAAGAGCTTTAACGAAGAGCTTACGAAGAGCTTTAACGAAGAGCTTACGAAGAGCTTACGAAGAGCTTTAACGAAGAGCTTACGAAGAGCTTTAACGAAGAGCTTACGCTCGAAACGTCAGCTTTAGAACCTCTTTATAGTGGTCAATTTTACATAATCAACTCATTTAATCAAACTAATTTATCTAAGCCCACTGGACAAACTCTAATATTCGTTTGCGACCATCATGTCAACTGATTTCAGCCTCTTTTTAACTATCAGAATGTTTCTCCGCGATTCTGCGCTTGAGTACACCACTGGCATCTCACTACAAAAGACTGCCAGCTTTCTGATAGCTCTTTTCAAGCGTGTCATGTTGTGATCTGTTGGTTCCAGGTAATTGGGATGTCTAAACAGTAGAGGAAAAACACTCTCACATACCATATGCAGGTCCTGGATACCTAAAAGCGTTTTACAAGTGCCTTTGGTCTTGTCGCAAGTTGACCAGCAAAAGTCAAAACGACCTACAAAACAGTCCCAGTCAGAAACGCATTTCTTCTGTTCCAGGAGTGTTCGCAGAAAAACGTGAGGGTACATCAGATCAAGATCAATGAGTTTCACCGTCGACGTAGTTGTAATTCCATAATTTCCCAAGTGTACATCACATGACTGCGCCAAGCCGTACGGAGTGCTAGATGTGTCTAAAGTTGCGTCCAACAGCGAATAAGCAAAGTCAAATTTTTTGCGTCTGTTGTTGATATACACTTGAAAAGACGCGCCTATGACAGGGCACTTTGCAACAGTACGCGCATAACCAAGGTTGCGAGCCATTTTTAACAAAGAAGAGCCAAAAAGATTCATAGCTCTGTTGCCGTAGTCATTGAGTAATTCTTGCAGCGGTTCAAATACATCAGGCAACAATGAAAGGTCAATTAACTCCCAAGTGTTCCCAAACACGTCAGAAGCAACAAAAGACACTTTCTCCACAACGTATAATCCACCACAATACCCAAAGAAATCTACTGTGTGTTTACTTTCATTAAGGACCATTAACATCATGGGTTCTACAAGTTGTAGTAAGGAGATAAATGTTCTTGCTTCGGACGCTGAAACTGACTCATCACCGTCCCCGTCACCAAGTGACAGCAAACGAAATACGAGTTTGTTGCAATGAGAGCAGTCGCCAAACAAAGTCTTCACTCTGGAGGAGACATCTTCTTGAAATGATGATACAGCTGCAAGGTCGGTTATTTTCTGCCTCTTCTCAAACTCTTCAAACCAGCTCATGTTAATTTTCAAGATAACCTCCTTTCCCTGCCATTCACCGTTATAAATCTTCTTATCAGGCACTGTACTGAGGCAATTTCCAAAATGGATACTGTTTTTTGGGCCACAGAGATCGGGGCATAATGGACCTGACACGTCACCTGCCCTATAAGCTGAGCACTGAAATAGTAACAACAATAAAATCACATGAACTGTTGTCTCAGAATTTTCAAAATTGAGAAGAATAGGAATATGTCGATTACAGTAGATGCTTGGAACCCGGGGGTAACATGCGATAATGTGGTCTGATCGTCCGGGTGAGGGTAGTCCTGAAAAGGACTGTTGTCGGTAATGGTGACTTACGTTTCGACAACCCGAGCGGAAGTCATCATCAGAGTCAAGTGAATATTTGTTGTCAGTCGAATGTTCTAAGTCCGGTTGCAGGCCAGGTTTGCCGTAATGTTATTGGCTGTAAGACTCAAGTGGCGTGAGTCGGTCGTGTTGCTCGGCTTCGACCTGTCGGTAAAGTTAAGTCGTTCTGTTCGGTTTGTTATCACCTTTATTTTACCTCGGATTAACAAGAGTAGCTGCATTGCCGATTTCTCCGAGAAAGAAAAAAAACAAAAAATTTTGTCAGCTTCGAGAAGTTGGCATTGAAGTCTCATTTCTAACTTCTGGATCTTTATGCGAGACATGAATTTGTTCATCGTCAGCATATAAGTCGTTTGTGTGGTGCCGGTAGTTGTTGACACCTCTTGAGGGGAGTCTGTTTTAAGTTAGTTGGCCAGCTTTCCAGAGTCAGTCGGTGGAAGTAGTTAGTGCTGTAGGTTAGGCATTGCGCAGAGTCCCAGTCAGTAGAGTGATTCATGAGTCGATGATATCTGGCAAAGTGATCATTGACATTACCTTTTCTTTGTCGCCCGCTTGTATTCAGTCAGTCTCGTTGTGAGGTTTCTGCCTGTCTCTCCAATGCAGGAGGCTTGGCAGTTGGAGCAATCGATCTTACAAACTGCTCCCTGTCTGTTCTTAGGTTCGTCCTTGTCTTTGACGTTTGTTAGTTACTGACGTAGAGTGGCTATGGGTTTGTGGACGACACGAACATTGAAGGGTTGAAGGATGCGCGAGATGTTCTCAGACACGCTCTTTATATAGGGAGGTGAGCACCTCATTCGTGCGCGCTTCAAAATGTGAACATTAATCTCTTGATGCAATACATATTACATGATATTAACTTTCCAAAATGACCATGCAAAGAAACAAAAATTGCAGTCTTACTAGCTCCTCAACAACGGAGGCCAAGTTACACTTGAAGTGTTTTTGCAACACTGAAACTGATAGAACACAGACGATAAGTGCTGTGGCAAAAAGGGCTTTCTTGTTCCAAACAGTCATGATGATCTCTTCGGAATCTATAATTCGGTTGAGCCGTACCTGAAAGGCAATTTCACATTCTTTAATATTTTTAATTCTTTAATTGTAAAGAGGACTGTTTAAAGAATGAACCACACTTTTTATCACTTTACCGGCGTAATAACATCTGCTGATTGTTGGGAGAACACGATCGAGAAAAAGTTTGTAAATAACGAGCTGGAGGCGAGTGACTTGTAAAGTTTTCTCGAGTTCCTCTAGCACCCAAGTAGGTTTTAACGCCGGTAAACCAATAAAAAATGCAGAATGTTGCTTCTATAAAACAAACTTAAAATGTATCAATTTTTCATGAGTCTACCGGTGCAATTAACGATAGAATTTTGACCAATCGGAGCGCTGGGATAGAATGTAAAAAGAAGATGGCTGGTTTGTTTTGCTATCGCTGATAAATTTTCAAAAAATCAACGTAGAAACCGCGGAACTTGTGCCAAGTTGAGTAAAGCGTGACTATACCACTCGTTGTTATTCAACCAGTTAACAGGCATTTGTGGTTTGCTCATAACTGCAATTAGTGTAGCAATTAGAACGCTTGCTTTGTTCCGTTTTTTGTTTTGGTTCGTTATTTGCATAATTTATTACCCTCTGAGAAAACGTGTACATGTCTTTGCATATAATACATGCGAACTGCGGCTGAAGAAACGAATATGGAAGCGATTCTCACAGTCATGACCACTACTTAAGTAGTAGTGAAAATAACTGCGAGGATTGCTTCCATATTCATGTCATTGCATAATTTCCTCGTCGACGGTCGACACAGAATTTGGCAAATTTAACAGCCAAAGTTTGTTCGGCGTTTCGGGATCTGCCTCGCTGTATTTGTGCACGCTTCTTGTCGAAATTTACTCTACTTCTAAGTCTTTACTTGATGTAAGTTTCATTCCATTTAATATAGATCGGGGTAAAATTTTCGCACAGCTCCATACTATTATAAAACAAATCTGTCTTCCCAATGGCAATGTATTGTTTTGGTCATGTTTTCTCCCTCCAAGAACTGAATGCAAAATGTAGTATATATGGAGATATGCGGAAATTTTACCTAGATCGGCGAAAATCACTTGATATAGTCACCGTTCTCGATGCTTACTGCTTTAGCTGTCAAATTCAAACACCTTTCCTGAAACAAACATTTAAGAGATAACTGCCTGAGGGCTTCGTCGTGCTCTTGAATTAAGGGACCTTTTGTGTTTTTCCAGAAGAATAATTTTCCATTCCTCAAAGGGTCTTAGAGTTTTTTCTTTGTCCCACGCTCATGCAAAGAGGAAAAACATCTTTCTCTATTTATTTACCGAGCTCAAAGCTTACCATCCTCCTTATTCTATTTACAAACGAGGATAACAAATGTTTCAGGTGAATACATTACGTTCATGGACTTACCGTCACATAATGGGTTTCACTCCCTGTTCCGCCACAAGACTAGGGAAATTATTTCTATAAATTCTGAAGCAGATTCAAACACATTTTGTTACGATTCAATCACTTATTGCGTGCAAAATTTAAGCTGTTTGGTTGTATGATTGACTTACCTAGGTCCAAAGGGAATAAGAGGAATTTTAATTGTTAGTAACTACTTCAACAGGAGAAATAATTGAAAGCTCTTCTCATAAATCCTCCAAATTGATGAGATTACTTATAGAAAGTGGTACCTCTTTTTGACGCTGACTTTGTCAGAGAGGCCTTAAGTGAAAAATTTACTGCATGGAAGGCTAAGCAGCCAACTTTAACCCGGCTATTACTCGTTAGGATTTTGTTCTATCTGCTAATTCGAGCGTATTATGTTCCCTCGAGGGCAAAAAAATCTTTAGGTCTTTTGACAATCCTTAATGAGAACCGATAATGTTTGCAAGCGCGACTACAACCTCGAGAAACTTCACCCCGGCATCCCGCAGCTGTCAGATTCTATGTAAACGCGGGCTATTTTTCCACCACGGCTAAGTGGCTTACTTCGCCCACTTGGGGTCCCCCACGTGCATGTAAACAGGCCCTAAGATTTCATGTTGTCCTCGAAACATTTTTCTAGAATGTCTCTGGAATGTCTTGAAAGCTTGCGATCTATTGTTCTATCCCACCAAAGGGGGTTACTTGGTTAAAATATCTTTGTTGCTGATGAGATATCATTATAGGCCTCAAAGGGGTCGAGTACGGATTTAGACGTTAAAAAGTCAGTTAAACGTAAAAACTTTTCTTATCTGGCATGTGTCATTTTGAGAATGTCAAAATCTAAGACTGTTTTATATTTGTTACTTCTGCACATATAGTTGTACAATTGAACCTCTAGTTAGCGACCACTCTTTCAAAATACCGAAAAAGTTCCCAAGTCAAATCACTATAAATGAAACATCTCGTAAGCGACTACTTTTTGTAAGCGACCCAACCTCCCGTGAGTGACCACTTAGACTTGACATTTCAGGTGGTTGCTTACGAGAGATTTGACTGTACTATTACCGAAGTAGTTTGCTGTTTGCCATGTTATTTTTTTTACATCTCTGAATTGACCTGAGAAGTAAACGGTCGGTTGTAAATGTAACTCTCCCTCCTCATGCTCACTCTCCACGAGAATCACCTTTTAATCACGCTCGCTACCTGAGTTTCCGGCAAGACTGCCGAAATGGCTCTCGTAAATTGTTAAGGTGGCACAGCGTATGTCAGACTATGTTAATCCTATGGTGCACAATGATTTGATTTATGAGACTTTGTTTGTTTTAGTTTTTTTCTCCTCATTTTATTCCTTTAACATGTGTTGCGCTTCTTTTTATCCCAAGACTTGTATTACTAATTGTTCAGTCGTAAATATGGTTTAGAACAAAGAAATTATTTGTCAACTTTTAGAAACAAATAAAACTAATTTTCAACATACTGTTCACCGTCAGTAGTAAAATGGCCAACATTATGACCGTTTGCTGTGAAGGTCATCACCTCATGGGTACTCTCATCCAAACACTGCTTCTTACCCGCTAGTTAATTTTTTCAAATAAATCTTGTTGCCTTTCTCTTGATATTTTTCAGTGCCGTAAATAATAATCTTAATGAGCCTCTTACCTGCAACGGTAATCGATCAGGGAATTACTTAACTTTACAATGGAATAAGGACTAATCGCATACTTGACATATCTAAACTCGCTAGCCTTTGGCATGATAATCTCTGGGGAAACTACCTAACTTTAGTCAAGCAATTATTGTGTGCAAAGTTTAAGCTGCTTGGTTGTTGGATTGACTTACCTCGGTCCAAAGGGAATAAGAGGAATTTTAATTGTTCAGATTAAAGTGGAATTGTCGGTGAACCTAATTGAAAGGTCTTCTCATAAACCCGCCAAATCGATAAGATTTCTAATAGAAAGTAATACCTCTCTATGACGCTGACTTCACCAGAGAGGCCTTAAGGGGAAAGCTAAGCAGCCAACTTTACCCCGATTATTAGTCAGTAGGATTTTGTTCTATCTGCTAACTCAAGCGTCTTTTATTCCCTCGAGGGCTAAAATTTCTGTAAGTCCCCTAATAATCCTTAATGAGAACCGATGATGTTTTGTGCATTACTGATAAGGTGGCAGATGAATCGGGAAACGTGTTAATTGACAGCCATTTAAGAGACGGCTAGTTTTATCAGTCAACTGATCAGTTGGGATACCCGCTTGTTGGTAGCAAGGTAAAGATTATTCTGCGTTTTGAAGGTAAGAGTTTTAAGACAGAAATCTCTGAGCCGACCGTTTCTAAGTCAAATCACTATAAATGAAACATCTCGCAAGCGACTACCTCTCGTAAGAGACCGCCTTTAGAGATGCTTGTTTACAATTTCGAATTGTTTTAAACCTCCCTTTGGCGACCACTTCACAAATTATAGGCTTTATCTCTTACGGGCGGAAAGTGGAAATTATCGCAAATGTCACGAGCCAAGTTTCTTTCACGTGAATTGTCCCAAACGCTGTATTAAGTAATTCGTGAGATACAAAACAATCGCCATAGATCCTTATATTTTTTTTCCTTGAATAAGCCGCTAAAAGTTATCATTACAGGTTTTGATAAGAGCTGTGGTCTGACTTCTGGTTGACGACCACCTCCCTTAAGAGACCACCTCCCGAAAGTCAGCACTTAACTTAACATTTCAGGTGTCGCTGACGAGAAGTTTGACTGTATTATTACTAAAGCAGTATGCTATTTGCTATATGTTTTTTTTTCATACCCCTGGATTGACCTGAGAAGAAAACGGTCGGTCGTAAATGTGGTTTAAAACAAAGAAAATTAATTTTCAACGTTTTCAAACAAATAAAACTGATTTTTAACATTCTTTTTACCGTTAGTCGTAAAAGGGCCAAAATTAAAACCGTTAGCTGTAAAAGTCATCAGCTGATTGGCACTTTCATCCTAACACTGCTTCTTACCCGCTGGTTAATTTTTCAAATAAACTTGTTGCCTTTCTCTCGATCCTTCTCAGTGCCATAAATAATATTCTTAATGAGCCTCTTACGCTACTATTTCATTCCAAGACGTAATACCAATTGGCAATCATGATAACACTGAAGTCGAGGAGTGAAGAACTTTTAACATGACTCTTGGCCAGTCTCCTTCAGCTGACAGTTAATTACCGTATTTCCTTTTGATTCTCCCAAGAAAACTTCTATTCCATTTATTTGCCTACCCTCGGCTGTTTAAGTGAGTATCACACGGGTATTCAGCCTCTAAAAGAGCAATGTTTTTGTCGATAATAGTGGCTTGTATGCAAATTGACTATGCTTGATAAATCGAATTACATACCTTCGTGTTAACACCTAACACAAGAAGGCGCAAATGGAGAAGTATAGTATTTGGTGTATAGAGAAAGTCTCAGAAATGTTGGCGTGTTAATAACCAGTTAACGTTTCGGCAAATTTTCGTAAAAGTCCTTCAAATTTACATACCCTATTAAATCGCGCGAAGTTAAGAAATCCACGCAAAAATAAAGCGCGAGTTTTCGGCTCCTTAAGTTTTATAAGCTTATCACACCTCACCCAGACATTTGTTTCATTCAACTCAAACCATTTATCTACGGACTCTTGCTCCAAAATTCCCCGATGCTGATGGCCCAGCTAACGGTCGCGAGAGAGCAAATGTGCAAATCATTGTAATTGACAAGAAGGCGCAAATGGAGGAGTATAGTATTTGGTGTATAAAGAAAGTCTCAGAAATTTTGGAACGTTTCGGCAAATTTTCGTAAAAATCCTTCAAACCATTTATTTACGGACTCTTGCTCCAAACCTCCCCGATGCTGATGGCCCAGCTAACGGTTGCGAAAGAGTTACCACAACAAATATGCAGATCATTGTAATTGGAGTTACCGCGAAAGAAAGCAAAGGAGTGGCTTACGTTTAAAAAGTGATTATACACTTTCCGCTTTTCTCAAATAATCTCAAAAACAGGTTTTCAACGATATCTCACTACCATTACTTGATTTAAGATTAATATTTCATCAAACTATAGATTAGTGTTTCAGCTGGAAAATGAGCGAAATCATTTTTTTTCACAAAATTTGGCCTCCGAACGTCTTCAGTAACCTTTTCCGAGTAACAAGATTGAAAGTGTTTACGTGTGGGGTGAATTGGTACGCCCGGTTTATTAAGAACTTGATACTGAGCCCACATTATTAAAGCAAGAGTTATCACCTATCCACCTCTCCAACTAAAGTGAAACATCGCAAAACTTTACTACATCAGCTATCGCGGTCGTTCGTGATCATGAGTTAGTTAATCACCCCTCTCTAATTACTGTGTTCCACAGCCTGTTTTTCTCAAATAAGTTTCTCAAACTTCTGCTTATATCTGTGTTTGGTGGTGTTGAAGACTCGTTGGGTGTTGGTCTTAATCTGTTCTAGTATCCTGTTGGCGTTGTTTGTCGAGAGAGCGCAACTCGTAGGCCATAGAGCTCATCTTGATTGATGAAATCTTTGAAATTCGCAAATCACAGTAAAACGGTTGGATTATATTGAAAGAAAGCATTTCACCGTACCGCTCTTCACGGAAGGTGGAGGTAGCGTGTAACGAAAAGATTAATGGTTCGTTTATTTTGCCATCGCTGATAAACATACAACAATTAAACGTAGGAAATGTGGAATTTGTAAGAATGAAAATAACCGCGAGGATGCTCCCATATTCATCTCATTGCATAATTTCCTCATCGATCGTCGCCAAAGAATTTAAAAAATTTAACAGACAAAATTTGTTCAGTGTTCGGGATCTGCCTCATCATATTTGTGCGCACTTTTTGTCGCAATTTACTCTTCTTCTTAGCCTTTATTTGATGTAAGTTTCATACGATTTTATGAACATCGCCTAAAAAATCACTCAGCGAAATCACTTGGCCTATACCACTCTGGTTTCGCTTCACGCCAACTTATCATAATCTTCGTGATCTCAACATGTTTTATTTCATTAGAGGCTGTTTCCCTTTCCATTTTAATTTGGCAATATTATACTTCATCTTAGCTTTCATTTGATGTAAGTTTTATACGACAGGCTACACAAAAAGTTTAAGTTAATTAAAATTGACTCTTAGTGGTGAGCGAATTGACCAGATACCGAGACTACGAACCTGTCTTGACTGCAAATACACTTACAGCGGTTGAAATGCTTGAATGTTACCTCGAGTATTTCATTACGTGATTATTAGAAATATAAATATGGTTAAGGTAGCTTTCTGGATACTTCTTTTTCAGTTTAGTCACCGTTCTCGATGCTTTATGCTTCAGCTGTCAAATTCAAATACCTTTCCAGAAATAAACAATTAAGAGGTGAATGCCTGAGGGCTTCGTCGTGCTCTTGAATCAAGGGACCTTTTGCGTTTTTCTAGAAGAATCATTTCCCATCCCCAGGGCAATAAACACATTCAAAAATAGACATTTAAGAGATGACTGCCTAAGGGTTTCGTCGTCCTCTTGAATCAAGGGACCTTTGGTGTTTTTCCAGAAGAGTTATTTTCGATCCATAGGGCGATAAAATACATTCAAAAATAAACATTTAAGAGATGACTGCCTCGTGGCTTTGTCGTACTCTTGATTCGAGGCCTTTGGTGTTTTTCCAGAAGAACTGTTTTCCATCCATAGGGCGAAAATTCATGGCCAGATTTGGTCTCACACTATATAGGTACACAATGAGATCTTAGTTATCGCCCCTTAAACAAAGCGGATTTGTTCCTCTTTACAGGGCTCGACTTTAAAAGACACCGCTCCCTTACTATGGGAGCATTGGTACACCCCATGTCGTTTTACTCTCTGTACTGCCCCAAGACTATGGAAATTATTTCTATAAATTCTGAAGCGGGTTCAAACACATTTTGTTACGATTCAGTCACTTATTGTGTGCAAAATTTAAGCTGTTTGGTTGTACGATTGACTTACCAAGGTCCAAAAAGAATGAGAGGAATTTTAATTGTCCAGAGTAGAGTGGAGTTGTTGGTGAACCACTTCAACAGGAGAAATTATTGAAAGCTCTTCTCGTAAATCCGCCAAATTGATGAGATTACTTTCAGAAAGTCGTACTTCTTTTTGAAAAATTTACTGCATGGAAACCTAAGCAGCCAACTTTACCTCGACCATTAGTCATTAAGATTTCTTTCTATCTGCTAATTCGAGCGTATTATGTTTCCTCAAGGGCTAATATTTCTTTAGGTCTCTCAATAATCTTTAATGAAAACCGATAATGTTTGTGCATCACTGATGAAGCGGCAAGTAAATCTTGGAATATGCTATTTGACAACCTAATAAGAGACGGCTTGTTTTATAGTTCAATCAGTTGGGATACCCACTTGTTGGTAGCAAGGTAAAGGTTATTCTGCGTTTTGAAGGTAAGAATTTTTAGGCAGAAATCTCTGAGCCGGCCGCTCTCAATGAAATAACACTTAAATCATGTGCAAAATGATGAAGGGCCTTTTTTTTAAAACAGTGGGGCTGGCATTTTGTGTCACAGCATACTAAATATCCTTCCCCAGGCATTCAAACAGATATTGATACCAAACAGTTTAGTAAACAGCAGCTGTAGGACTGTGTGTAAACGCGAACTATTTTTTGGCTAAAGCAAAGCGAGTTGCCTCACTTCCTTGGGGTTCCCCACCTCCATGTAAACAGGCCCTAAGATTTCAGGTTGTCTTGGAAGCCTTTTTCTAGAATGTCTTTGGGATGTTCTGAAAGCTCGCGATCTATTGTTCTAGCACAACAAAGGGAGTTACTTGCTAAAAAGATCTTACTATTATTACCAAAGCAGTATGCTATTTGGTATATCTACTTTTTGTATATCCCTGAATTGACCTGAGAACTATCGGTCGTAAATGTGGTTTAGAACAAAGAAAATTAATTATCAACTTTTTCAAATAAATGAAGCTTATTTTTAACACGCTGTTTACCGTTATTCGTCAAATGGCCAAAATTATAACTGTTAGCTGTAAAAGTCATCAGCTTATTAACACTCTCATCCTAATACTGATTCTTACCCGCTGGTTAATTTTTTCAAATAAGACTTGTTGCCTTTCTCTCGATCCTTCTCAGTGCCATAAATAATGATCTTAATGAGCCCATGACACGAAATATTTTTTGCATAAATTAGCTTATCATATGTACAAACCAATTCCAACAGAAGAAAACTTTCAAAAAACTTAAAACTCGGTTTTTCGGGCCCTAAAGTGCTCTTATTTTGTCTTGGAAGTGTCCCGTGAACTGGTAACGAACTAGCGGTTGATGACATAGAAAACTGTGAAAACTCTCAGTTGACATCTACAAATCAAGACCAAGACTTGTAATACCAATTGGCAATAACACTGAAGTCGAGGAGTGAAGAACTTTCAACACGACTCTCGGCCAGTCTCCTTCAGCTGACAGTTAATTACCGTATTTCCTTTTGATTCTCCCAAGAAAACTTCTATTCTATTTATTTGCCTACCCTTGGCTGTTTAAGTGAGTGTCACACGGGTATTCAGCCTCTAAAGAGCAATGTTTTTTTCGATAATAGTGGCTTATATGCAAATTGGCTATGCTTGATAAATCGAATCACATACTTTTGTACACAAGAATGGAGGAGTATAGTATTAGGTGTAAAACGAAAGTCTCAGAAATGTTGGCGTGTTAATAACCAGTTAACGTTTCGGCAAATTTTCGTAAAAATCCTTCAAATTTACAAACCCTGTTAAATCACCCGAAGTTTAGAAATCCACGCAAAAATAAAGCGCGAGTTTTCGGCTCCTAAAGTTTGTACAAGCTTATCACACTTCACCCAGGCGGTTGTTTTCATTCAACTCAAACCATTTATTTACGGAATCTTGCTCCAAAATTCCCCGATGATGATGGCCCGGTTAACAGTTGCGAAAGAGAAAATCTATTTTTACCCCTACAAATATGCAGATCATTGTAACTAAAGTTACCGCAAAAGAAAGCAAAGGAGTAGCTTACATTTAAAAAGTGATTATACACCTTCCGCAATTTGTCAAATAATCTCAAAAACAGAATGTTGTGCCGCGTAGCACTGGGAACACAAATGGTGAAACAGAGAATTAACTCTGAAGTGTAAATTAAAGTGCTATTTAAACCCATGAATAACATTGTTAATAATATAACATGTACATTCATATGTACCCTTACTTTCTCTTCGCCGCGATTCACCATCCTAAATCGTCCCCGACTTTCTCTGAGCGACCTCGTAGCTCAGTCGGCAGAGTAACGGTAGATCTAATCCGGAGGTCGTGGGTTCGATTCCCACCGAGGTCAAAAGATTTTTTCTTTGCCTCGTGTGGTTCCCTGTTTCCCTTTATTAGGGCTAACGCCCTGTGGGTTATTCATGGGTTTAAATAGCACTTTAATTTACACTTCAGAGTTAATTCTCTGTTTCACCATTTTTAATCTCAAAAACAGGTTTTCAACGAATCTGACTACCATTACTTGACTTAATCTTTCACAAAACTAAAGATTAATGTTTTAGCTGGAGAATGAACGAAACCATTTTTCTTTTCACAAAATTTGGCCTCCGAACGTCTTCAGTAACCTTTTCTGAGTAACAAGATTGAAAGTGTTCTCCATGCAGGCGCACCGGTTTATTGAGAGCTTGATACTAAGCCCCCATCAATAAAGAAACAGTTATCTCCTATCCACCTCTCCAACTAAAGTGAAACATCGCAAAACTTTACTACATCAGCTATCGCGGTCGTTCGTGATCATGAGTTAGTTCATCACCCCTCTCTAATTACTGTGTTTCACTTGTTTTAACTTGTGCTGTCTAAAGTGTTTACTTCTTCGGCTTAAGAATTGCCATTGCACCCTCCATCCAAACAACACTATTAAGAATCTCTTTGGGTTTTTCTTTAACATTGTGAAGCCCATGAGAGCATCCATGGGAGAACACAAAACAACTCTCGATACAGGAACAGTGCTTTTGCCAAGCTTCTCAATCCTTATTGGGAGAAGTAGTTTTAGCTTCTCTCTTTTTCGATATAGAAATGTGGACATTCAATGAGTTTAGGTCAGTACGTAAAATGACTCTTACCAAGTTAGGAATAGAGGACTACTTTCATATTTCCACGTTAAAACGCCTTCCTCAGTTAGTTATTTTATAATCGGCATTGAAAAATTCCCGGAAAGGCTCGCACCATCCTGTCTCAGCGAGTCAATCGGAGTCTTCAGTGAGGCGGATGTTCACGATCTTCCTTTGAATTATCACGTTCTTTCGAGAGATTTCCAACAGTTTACATTCTCTTGGTTCTTTGCAGAAACAAAATATTAACATGGGACGTGTTACAGCCATTTTTCTCGTGGTTTGCCTAATTGCCGCTTTCCTGCACGAAAGGTGGGTAGCTTGCCACATAAATATGTTACGGTGTGGTGACGCCATCACCCAGAAATGAAAATAAAATAGGTCAATCCAATCTTACCAACTCTCGCTGGTTTAAAAAAACCCAATCCAGATCAAAAGGAACACTTATGATTTTGCTTCTCTCTTGAACACCTCCTAACTGAGCCTATTCCAAAGTTTCTGAAAGACCTGAGACACAACACCCAAAACGCGAAAATTAGTTACAAGCATAAGATTTAACTGGCAATCAAATAGAAATCATTCATGTTCAGACTGAGAAAAAGAAGTTAAGAGATGAGCGCTCTGATCTCGATCTCCTCTGTTTTCAGTGACGCTTGGCGTCGTCGACGAGCCGGGATGAAAATTGATCGAAATCGTCCAATCGCCCAAGAGAGTGACCAGAGAGTTGGCAGTGGGATGGAGAGAAAGAGAGGAAAGAAGCCAGAGAATAACATGGATATTGACCTGGGAACTGAGCTCCAAGATCAGGAAAATGAAAATTTTCACCTTGATGACTAAGTCGAGGAAGTTTATTTATCATTAGTGTCTTGAAAAACTTGTCAATAAATATGAATCGACACCTCGGGCAAACTGTGTTTGTTTGCGTTTAAATGAAATTGAAAAAGAACCTCAACAGAAACGTGTTAACTGACAGCCGTAGAATAAACGGCTAGTTATTCTGGCTGTGAGGCGAAACTTGAAATAGAAATGGAAAATAGGGGAATATGGCTCGTGCGGGCATAGAAAGATTTGAATCACAGCGTTAAAATTTGATGAATATTGCAACCGGAAATTTGATAAACGCAGGATGCTATTCAGTAATTGTTTTGTAGAACGCCCGAGGTATCCGTCATTATTCTGTGGAGTTGGATGATTACCATCATTCTGGATTTCTCCGTGACTCAAACTAAGTCACAAAGTGATTTATTCCTTTTCCGTTGACTTTGCCGCGGTGTTTACGTTAATCCCCGCATTTCATTTAGCGATTATAGTATTTCCAATTTGTCATGGCATCAACCTGTCCCAAAGTTTTAATCTCCATAACTCTCCATTTTAAGTAAACAATGAAAAGCACTCAACAGCGATTTGTATAGGTAATCACATGAGGCCAAGTACTATTAAGGATTAATTGCACGTGAGTTTTCAAAATTTTCCAAAATTGCCCGAGTCGCGAAGCGACGAGGGCAATTTGGAAAATTTTGAAAACTCAAGTGCACTTAATCCTTAATAGTACGAGGTCTCATGGGATTACTTGTTTATCAATAAAGGGCAAAATTTATACGAAGGAAAATCACGCGCGCAACGGATTAGCCAATCATTAACAGGTAATCATGCCCTCTCTTGATTACTAAAAATGCCCTCGATTAAGAAAAAAATGCCCTCTCTCTCAACCAATCAGCGCTCAGTAATTTTGCCCTTTATTGATAATGTTAAATACCACAAGGCCTTCAATTCGTTCCCTCTGGACCGTAAATCCCGCCAGAATAAAGGCTACGTGTAGCCTCTTGTTTTATCGTTCAATCAGTTGGGATACCCACTTGTTGGTAGCAAGGTAAAGGTCATTCTGCGTTTTGAAGGTAAGAGTTTTTAGAAGGAAATCTCTGAGCCGGACGCTCTCAATGACATAACACGTTAATCATGTGCAAACAATTAAGGAACTTTTTCATTTTTAAAACAGTTGGGCTGGCGTTTTGTGTCACAGTAGACTAAATATCCTTTGCCAGGCATTCAAAACAGTTGGGCTGGCGTTTTGTGTCTCAGCATACTAAATATCCTTTGCCAAGCATTCAAACAAACATTGATACCAAACAGTTTAGATCCCAAATAGTTCAGTAAACAGCCTTGACAGTAAGCCAGTTGATGTTGCAGAACATCGATTTGTCACTAAGGGCTTTAGAGGAAAATAAATCACGTTTTTCCGGCAACATTTTACTGCACGTTACTGTAATGACATCTCAACTCCCTAATTGCAAGTGCAACTACAACCTCGAGAAACTTCACCCCTGCATCTCGTGGCTGTAAGATTGTATGTAAACGCGAGCTATTTTACGACTTAGGCTGGGCGAGTTTATCTCACCTACTTGGGTTCCCCCACCTCCATGTAAACAGGCCCTGATATTTCAGGTTGTCCTCGAAACATTTTTCTAGAATGTCTCTGAAATTTTCTGAAAGCTTGTGATCTATTGTCTATCAGAACAAAGAGAGTTACTTGCTAAAAATATGTCTTTGTTGATGATGAGATATCACAATAGCAACCAAAAACAGCCAAAATTGAACCGCTAGACGTAAAAATTAAAGTTTTTGAAATTTTCCTCTATCGGAATTGGTTTGCACATATGATAAGCTAAATATTTACGTAAGAAAAATTTCGTGTCATAGGCTCTTTATAACATAGTTAGTAAATTTGTCTAATCAAATTCAATTGCTTGAGAGTGCTTCACATTCCTATTGTGCAAGTTCATGATGTCGGCAAACAAATACCTCGAGAAAAATATTTTCCATCGGATTGAAAATGTTATAAAACAATTGGTTCATACTTCAGCGTGCGTTCATCGAGATATGAAGCACGCGGGAAGTTTGGAGAGTACGAAAGATGCGTAAGTTTGGAGAGCACGAAAGATGCGTAAGAGTTGCTAGAGGCGTAGCCGAGAGCAACTCTAACTTCTTGAACCAATTGTTAATTAAGAGATGACTGCCGAAGGGCTTCGTCGTGCTCTTGAATCAAGGGAGCTTTGGTGTTTCTCCAGAATAATTATTTTCGATCCATAGAGTGATAAAATACATTAAAAAAAATACAATTACGAGAAGACTGCCTAAGGGCTTCGTCGTGCTCTTGAATCAAGCAACCTTTGGTGTTTTTCCAGAAAAACTATTTTCCATCCATTCGATTCCATTCGGTTCGATTCCTCATAGGGACT
This sequence comes from Pocillopora damicornis, assembly GCF_964200805.1. Lineage (NCBI taxonomy): Eukaryota > Metazoa > Cnidaria > Anthozoa > Scleractinia > Pocilloporidae > Pocillopora > Pocillopora damicornis. Next base: position 17,061,450 of record NC_142671.1, read on the forward strand.
CAGAGTTTTTTCTTTGTTCCGCGCTCGTGACAAGACGAAATACATCTTTCTCTATTTCTTTACCGAGCTCAAAACTTACCATCCCTCTCATTCTATTTACAGACGAAGATAATTAGTGTCATAAGTGAATTATTATGTTCATTGACTTACCGTTACATAATGGGTTTTATTCCCTGTGCTGCCTCAAGACCATGGAAATTATTTCTATACATTCTGAAGCAGGCTCAAACACATTTTGTTACGATTCAGTCACTTATTGTGTGCAAAATTTAAGCTGTTTGGTTGTATTTGAGAGGAATTTAATTGTCCAGAGTAGAGTAGATTAGTTGGTAAACCACTTCAACGGGAGAAATTATTGAAAGCTCTTCTCGTAAATCCTCCAAATTGATGAGACTACTAATAGAAAGTGGTACCTCTTTTTGACGCTGACTTTGCCAGAGAGGCCTTAAGTATAATATTTATTGCATGGAAAGCTAAGCAGCCAATTTTACCCCGACTATTAGTCATTAAGATTTCGTTCTATCTGCTAATTCGAGCGTATTATGTTTCCTCGAGAGCTAAGATTTCTTTAGGTCTCTCAATAATCCTTGATGAGAATCGATAATGATTGAGCATCACTGATGAAGCGGCAAGTAAATGCAGAAATATGATGATTGACAACCTAATAAGAGACGATTAGTTTTATAATTCAGTCAGTTGGGATACCCACTTGTTGGTAGCAAGGTAAAGGTTATTCTGCGTTTTGAAGGTAAGAGTTTTTAGACAGAAATCTCTGAATTGGCCGCTCTCAATGACATAACACTTATATCGTCCAAAACAATGAAGGGCCTTTTCTTTTTAAACAATTGGGCTGGCATTTTGTGTCACAGCATACTAAATATCCTTTGCCAAACATTCAAACAAACATTGATACCAAACAGTTTAGATCCCAAATAGTTCAGTAAACAGCCTTGACGGTAAGCCAGTTGATGTTGCAGAGCATCGACCTGTCACTACGGGCCTGTTTTCACGGAAGTGGGGGAACCCCAGGTAGGTGAGGTGACCCGACTAGATGGGGTAACTCGCCAGTCAGCCTTTCCACGATTAACGTAACGAGCTATTGGCGAAAATCTTAGAGGATAATAATCAGGTTTTTTTTCGGCAACATTTTACCATCCGTCGCCGTAATGACATCTCAACTCCCTAATTGCAAGCGCGACTAAAACCTCGAGAAACTTTACCCCGGCATCCCGCAGCTGTTAGATTGTATGTAAACGCGGGCTATTTTTCGACCACGTCTAGGCGGGTTACCTCACCTACTTGGGGTCCCCTACCTCCATGTAAACAGGCCCTGAGATTTCAGGTTGGGTTATATTTCTATACATACAGTTATACAGTCGAACGTTACCTCGCGACTACCTCTCGTTAGCGACGACTTTTCAAAATACCAAAAAGTCTAAGTCAAATCACTATAAATAAAACATCTCGTAAGCGGCTACCTCTCGTAAGCGACCACCTTTAGAGATGCTTGTTTACAATTTCGAATTGTTTTAAACCTCCCTTTGGCGACCACTTCACAAACAATAGACTTTATCTCTAACGGGTGGAAAGTGAAAGTCATTGATAATGTCACAGGTTGGTCCTAATAAACGAGCAATGTTTCTTTCACATGAATTCAGTGACCCAAACGCGGTGTAAGTAATTCGTGAGGTACAAAACAATCACCATAGATCTTTAGCTTTGTTCCTTGAATAAGCTGCTAAAAGTTATCATTACAGGTTTTGATAAGACCTGTCTTCTGACCTCTGGTTGGCGACCACCTCCCTTAAGTGACCACCTCCCGAAAATCAGCACTTAACTTAACATTTCAGGTGTCGCTAACGAGAGGTTTGACTGTATTACTATTAAAGTAGTATGCTATTTCCTATATGTCCCTTTTTTATATCCCTGGATTGACCTGAGAAGAAAACGGTCGGTCGTAAATGGGGTTTAAAACAAAGAAAATTAATTTTCAACGTTTTCAAACAAATAAAACTGATTTTTAACATTCTGTTTACCGTTAGTCGTAAAAAGGCCAAAATTAAAACCGTTAGCTGTAAAAGTCATCAGCTGATTGACACTCTCATCCTAACACTGCTTCTTACCCGCTGGTTAATTTTTCAAATAAACTTGTTGCCTTTCTCTCGATCCTTCTCAGTGCCATAAATAATATTCTTAATGAGCCTCTTACGCTACTATTTTATTCCGTAAGACGTAATACCAATTGGCAATCATGATAACACTGAAGTCGAGGAGTGAAGAACTATTAACATGACTCTTGGCCAGTCTCTTTCAGCTGACAGTTAATTACCGTATTTCCTTTTGATTCTCCCAAGAAAGCTTCTATTCTATTGATTTTTCCACCCTCGGCTGTTTAAGTGAGTGTCACACGGGTATTCAGCCTCTAAAAGAGCAATATTTTTGTCGACATAGTGGCTTATATGCAAATTAGCTATGCTTGATAAATCGAATTACATACTTTTGTACACAAAAAGGCGCAAATGAAGAAGTATGGTATTTGGTGTATAAAGAAAGTCTCAGAAATTTTGGCGTGTTAATAATAATTAATAATTAATTGTCACATACCCTATTAAATCGCTCGAAGTTTAGAAATCCACGCAAAAATAAAGCGCGAGTTTTCGGCTCCTTAAGTTTTACAAGCTTATCACACCTCACCTAGGCGGTTGTTTTCATTCAATTCAAACCGTTTATTTACGGACTCTTGCTCCAAAATTCCCCGATGCTGATGGCCCGGCTAACGGCCGCGAAAGAGCAAATTTGCAAATCATTGTAATTGGAGTTACCGCGAAAGAAAGCAAAGCAGTAGCTTACGTTTGAAAAGTGATTATGCACCTTCCGCTGTTTCTCAAATAATCTCAAAAACAGGTTTTCAACGATATCTCACTATCATTACTTGATCGTTCACAAAACTTTAGATTAATTCTTTTAGCTGGAGAATGAGCGAACCATTTTTTTTTTAACAAAATTTGGCCTCCGAACGTCTTCAGTTACCTTTTCTGATTGACAAGATTGAAAGTTCTGGCGTGGGGTGAACTGGTGCGCCCCCGATCCTCTCCATGCAGGCGCACTGGTTTATTGAGAGCTTGATACTGAGCCCACATCAATAAAGAAACAGTTATCTCCTATCCACCTCTTCAACTAAAGTGAAACATCGCAAAACTTTCCTACATCAGCGAACGCGGTCGTTCGTGACCATAAGTGAGTTCACCACCCTCTATAATTACTGTGTTCCACTCGCTATTAACTTGTGCTGTCTAAAGTGTTTGCTTCTTCGGCTCAAGAATTGCCATTGCACCCACCGTCCAGACAACGCTATTAAGAGTATCTTTAGGTTTTTCTTCAACATTGTTAAGCCATTGAAAGCATCCATGGGAGAACACAAAACAACTCTCGGTAGAGGAACAGTGCTTTTACCAAGCTTCTCAATCCTTATTGGGAGAAGTAGTTTTAGCTTCTCTCTTTTTCGATATAGAAATGTGGACATTCAGTGAGTTTAGGTCAGTACGTAAAATGACTCTTACCAAGTTAGGAATAGAGGACTACTTTCATATTTCCACGTTAAAACGCCTTTCTTAGGCCTAGTTTATACGTCGCGCTACGGTCGAATTTAATTCAGACGAATTTAATTCAAGGTCCCACAAGCAATTAAATTCGACGATAGCGCGACGTCTAAAACGAATTAAATTCGTCTGGTAAATTAAATTCGTCCTAGACGTTTTATCCGTCTTGGTAAGACGGATAAAATATCGATAAAGCGTCTTCAATTTTAACGTCGCGCTAGCTTCGCGTCGAATGAAATGCATACATTTTCTTAATGTATTTCAATTTATTTTGGCGAGCCCGCAGCGACCCGTGGCGAGCTTTTCAAGTATTCCGCATGCGCAGAAATTCCTTTTGGGCATTTCGGCGCGAGTTTACGTTGTAGTTCATAGCTATGGCGCTTTGGAGGAAAAGTTTGTCATTTTCTTGCAGTAATTGTGAGAGACAAACGAAGTATTCTTGTATAACGTGTGGTAAAAGTGTATGTGTTCTATCGGAATGTTCGATTCCTGAAGTTAATGAAGAAGCTACCGGCTGGCAACCAAATAAACGTGTTGGGTATTGTCTCAAGTGTGCTCTTTGTACAGAAAAGCTTGTCAAAGATTGTCAGAGCGAAGTGGATGACAAAGACCAGGGTCAGAGGGATCTTACAACATGTATTCGCGAAGAAGAAGAAGAAGAGTCAGATTTAATCGAGGAAGGTGAAATGGTGAGTTCTGAATGTGGGAAAAGGAAGAAAAGAATTGGGCGGAGAGCGACTTGGAAAGAAGATCACATTACTGATATGGTAAATATCATTGTTAATGATGACCAGCTGGTCAAGAAACTGATATTTTGCAATACTAAGAAAGCAAGCAACACTGAAGCTTATGAGATGGTGCGGAAACGGCTGAACGTCGAATACAATAAGACCACCGGGAGTGATTTTCCTTTCCAAGTGCAACAAATGAGAAATAAATTTAAGTCATGCATTAGTACGTGTAAGCAGATCTGCATGACAATGAAAACTGCTTCAGGTATTGAAAGGTTTGTTGAAGAACGGGGATATGGTAAATGGTTTGACCTTCTTTATGTACTTGTTAAAACTAGAGATTCATGTCAAAGAGGAAATGCATGTGAACCCTCTGTACATATTGGAAATGCAGACAAGCAAGATACCAGCAAGAATGATCAAGAAGTTGATGGTGATGATGAAGACTGTGCAAGCACTTCATCCAGCCTTATGGATAGCAGTGGAGAGGTCCCATCGAAGGGTAAACGTTTCTTGGCGAAGAAACCTGCCTCTAAAAGAGCTAAAACTGAGCAGATGGCAAAAGCTGTTGAACTACTTCAAAGTACTATTGAGAATGATCCCACCAAAGAACTTTTGCAAATTTTAAGGGAAGATATGAAGCAGTCTAGAGAACAGGAAATGAGGTACTTCCAGTTGATGTGTGGCCTACTAACACCCAACAGTAATCCAAACATGCAACCCCATGGTAATTTCCATCCTTATAGCAGTTCTTATTCTGATGATTTTCATCATCAAAGCCATGATTTTGGACAACAATCTGTGTCCAATCCCAGAGCTAGCAGCAGTCACCCAAGTACCCCATCCTTTGGGTACACACCATTGATGTCATCCGCTCCAAAAAATGATGAGCAGTCTCTCCTACATCACGTTCAGTCAACTATGACTTCACAAGGACAATCTGGTGTTTCGCAGTTGTATCAATTCTGAAAGGGTCTTGGCATGCACTCTAATATTTTAAAGTTATTTTGGAACTGCTTTAAAAAGAGCCTTCTAGACTATGGTCTTGAAGTGCCTATAACTCAAATAATCTTTTTCCACCAGCAGAAATCTCAATATTGCACTGATATGATGGTTTAAGAAGTGTAGCATTTTGTTTAAATATTGGTTTTTTAATAGAATTTGCAAATTAAGTCTGTTTTTATCTCAAACACAACCAAGCTGTGAGGGGCATGGATCTATTCCTTGTTCATGACATCACAAACTGCTTTGCAGTGCAAAAATGCTTTGAAAGCAGTCTGTGATGTCAAACAGGAATGAAGCCATGCTTCTTGTGGTCCAAGTTGGTCGTTGTTGTTATCCATAAAAATCCAGGTCTTAAGCAAATTAAGACAAAACAGTGGAATTTTGCTCAGAAAAATACAAATATATATTTGAGAGAAAAATACAAATATTTATTTGAGGGAAAAATTGGGGGAAACAGTTGGTGGGGAGGGGGGGGGGGTGTTAAAGGCACTTTGAGAACACATTTTAAAGCAAATATCAACAAGGTGGTGATCATGTCTGACCAGTAAGTTTTGTACCGTTAACTGTCATAATTGATTGAATGAGCTGATAGCCAACTTACAAGGTATACCTGGCAATGTTCCTGAAGTGGATGCAAATTATGTACAGGTGCAGGCCAAACTATTTAATTTTTGGCAGCAGAGGTATTAATAATATTACCTGAGTTCCCATGTAGTTTCTTTGCACTGAGATACCACCATAGGTAGTTTTGGTTGTCAAGATATGATCCTCAATAATTCTCTGTTTAATGTTTACTTTGTGGTTATGAGTAGTCAAAACAAAAACTTGTGCAATGGAAAACAAGTACTGCTGTCTCCTCAAGGCTACCCTTCCTATAAATGATCCTAAACACATCTCATCTGGTGACAGTGTAAATACCCTTTCAAAGTTGTTCCCTCAAAAACATGAAAGGAACAGGATATCATAATGTGTATTACTGAAATGTACATTATGGTTTACAAATCATTCAAACGTTGTGTTTCACTTTGAATCTTTTCGTTCATTTTTTTATATCCCTTTGTTAATTTGTTTGAAATTATATTACAAAAGTTGGAAAACAAAGGAAAATAATATGGTGAAAGAATCAATACATTTCTTTAACGAAGGAAATAACAACTGAATTACAGTATTGCAATTCTCATCATAACAGTGTTTATCTCATGGTACTGTATGTAATGTCTGAAAAATGTACAATGATGCAACGTAATGTCATATATTAATGGTATTCCTTGATCCAATGAATATCATTGCTTGCTTGAACATGAACTCGAGACCTGTGCCTTTCTAACTTGCATTTAAAATGGGTCGCTTAAAGCATTGATGAGAAGTAATGCAACAAACTTATTAGGAATGTCATAACATTCAGTACCTTTGGTCAAATTTGTTTCTTTTTCTGTTATGTGTACTGAAAAGAAATGTAATAGTGAAGTAAGCGAGTTTTTCATATAATGCCGATTTTCAGGGCTTGTACATGTAATGCCTAAGTTGAAATTGAGACAGTTCCACAAAATATTCATTTCTACCCCGTGGATTAAGAGCGTAGAACTCGCGTTCCGGCGTGAAGGCAAGTAACAGGTTCTTGAAGTACGCGCTAAAGTTTAAGACGGTTGCCGGAGTTAGCGGGAGTTTGAGGTCTAACAAAAAACTTCACAGGGGCGTTGATTATTTTATGGAACAAAACACTGTTGCTTTTATGAAGTTTACCTGAAATGTGAAGTGATTTATTTGTTACAATATATGGAGAACTTTGAAAATAACATGGATGACAAAAAAATTGTTTTAATCACGTCTACATTTCCAGTTCGTTTGCTTCTTTTTCCTGCCACATTTTCCTGGTCAGAGCCTCCCGTATTGCTCCAGCTTTGCGAGATGAATCCTTTCTCTTAGGGCAGTTGCGCATCTGCAACAGATCTCGTATTTCTTCACTGGACCTTTTCTTTTGTGTGAAAGGATCAATTGACAAATCCAGTTGGGCAGGAAGGCTGTCCTTTGTGGTAATGCAGATGTTGTGAAGTACAATACACGCGAGCGCGGCCAGTTTCACCGAATCTGGTCTACATTCTAGCTTTCGATACAAAACTCTCCACCTGCTCTTCAGTTGTCCATAGGCTCGCTCAGTTACCATTCTTGCGCGGCTTAGACGATAGTTAAAATAGCCCTCTTCAGGTGTAAGGTTAGCATTACCATATGGTTTCATTAACCACACTCTGAATGGGAAAGCAGAATCGCCTAAAATCATCGGGTAAACCTCTGTACCTTCAATGACTTGAGAAATTGATGGTATGATGTTGTTTTCAGTAATGTTGTGCCACAAGTCAGTGGACTGGAAAATGATGGAATCGTGTGAATTTCCTGGAAAACCAACACTTGCCCAGATGAAACGATCCTGTGCATCTACAATGGCCATCAATACTATTGAATAAAAGTTCTTAAAGTTATGATACTCTTTACAGGCTTTCAGACCGCCAGGAGGGCACTGAATGGGGATGTGGCACCCATCTACAGCACCCCAGCAACAGGGGAATTGCCAAAACGCTGTCATATCCACCATTTTCTCCATAATATTCTGTTTGGTGATTGGAAAATGCGCTTGCACCGAAGGTTTCTTATGATCGCTTCACATACTTCCTCTATGATTTTGTGAACGGTCGTCACACCAAGGCCAAACAGTTCCGCAATGGTGTATAGGTAGTTACCTCTACCTAATCTGTAAAGACATATAGCCAGCCTACATTCGGCAGAAACGGGCCGCTCTGTGACAAAATCTTTCTCAATATCAGGTCGAATACTCTTCAAAATTAAGTTAAACGTATTCCTTGATACACGAAAGGTTTTCTTAAATCTTCCTTCATCATAGGACGCCCAGACCAATTCCCACCAACCTGTGTTTTTATGACTGCGACGACAACTGCGAGGTCTTCGAGCGCTAATTTCATCTTCACTTAACTGTAACAGGAGACACGTCAGCAAACAAAGTCGTACGAGAAACCTTTTCCTCATTAACACCAATGTAACCATATTACGCCGTAATTGACGTCGCCGTTGTCTTTCCCTGGAAATTTTCTCGAGGAAAATTGTTTCCAGAGCTTTAGCCCGCGCCATGTTTGTTTCAAAATGACACCTCTGACCAGAGACACTGCAGTTGGGAAGGAATTAAATTCGACCGTATTGATTTCGACGCATAAAACCACGCCACGATTTATGTCGACGGAACGACGAATTTAATGGAATTAAATTCGTCTGAATTAAATTCGACTGTAGCGCGACGTATAAACTAGGCCTTAATTAGTTATTTTATAATCGGCATTGAAAAATTCCCGGAAAGGCTCGCACCATCCTGTCTCAGCGAGTCAATCGGAGTCTTCAGTGAGGCGGATGCTCGCGATCGTCCCTTGAATTATCACGTTCTTTCGAGAGATTTCAAACAGTTTACATTCTCTTGGTTCTTTGCAGAAACAAATATTAACATGGGACGTGTTACAGCCATTTTTCTCGTGGTTTGCCTAATTGCCGCTTTCCTGTACGAAAGGTGAGTAGCTTGCCATACAAACATGTCCGTGTGGTGACGCCATCACCCAAAAATGAAAATAAAATAGGTCAATCCAATCTCAGTAACACTGCTTGGTTAAAAAAACCCGGTCCAGATTAAAAAGGAACACTAATGATAAAAAATTATCAAAATTATCAGATCAAAAGGAACACTTATGATTTCGCTTCTCTCTCGAACACTTTCTAACTGAGCCTATTCCAAAGTTTCTGAGAGACCCAAAACGCGAAAATTTGTTACAAACATAAGATTTAACTAGCAATCACATAGAAATCATTCATGTTCAGACTGAGAAAAAGAAGTTAAGAGATGAGCACTCTGATCTCGATCTCCTCTGTTTTCAGTGACGCTTGGCGTCGTCGACGAGCCGGGATGAAAATTGATCGAAATCGTCCAATCGCCCAAGAGAGTGACCAGAGAGTTGGCACTGAGGTGGAGAGAAAGAGAGGAAAGAAGCCAGAGAATAACATGGATATTGACCTGGGAACTGAGCTCCAAGATCAGGAAAATGAATATTTTTACCATGATGAATAATGTCAATGTCTTAAAAAACTTGTCAATAAATAAAATCGACACCTCGGGCAATCTGTGTTTGTTTGTGTTTAAATGAAATTGAAAAAGAGCCTCAATGAGGTTTTATCCCGCTTCGTATTTTTCTTCACTTAGTGATCAGTACACAAAAACACCGCAAGGAATTTTATCTAGTACAAAATTATAAACACCCTTCACTTTGCCACCTCGATCAACTTTGCTAACTCCGAGAAGAAAACACAATAAGAGATCTTCTCCCTTTGGAATACCCTCGCAATCTTTCTCACCAGCTGTTGCTCGTGAAACAACTTCTTCTAATTGTTATAATACTCTCTGACTAAGTTTATTGCCGAGGTTTTTCTTCCCAGGACCTCAGGAGGTTTTTCTTCCCAGGACCTCAGGAGGTTTTTCTTCCCAGGATCTCAATGTTTCATTCAGGGGTGATACGGTAAGAAGAAATTAGATTTTTCAAAAGACAAATTACTTATAAAACCAGTAATATTTCAGAAAAATTACATAAACAATCTCTGTACCAAATTTGGTGTCAATAGCTGAAATACTCTTTGGAAAAATGAGGGGCCAACAAAATTACCCCGAAAAAAGCTATTTTCGGAAAAATGCAATCAAAACATCAGTTTTATCTAAATGTTACTTTTAAGACTAATGACTCCCTAAAATGGCCTTTTGTGCATTACAGCATACCTACTTGAAGGTATGCTTAGGTTCTTTTGTTCTTTCTGTTTTTGCCCACTCTGCCCAATTGTGTTTAATCGAAACCTCCAGCAGGTCCTCTTCTCTCTGCTTAGCTTGTCTTCGTGCAAGTTGGGCTGGCATTTTGTGTCACAGCATACTAAATATCCTTAGCCAGGCATTCAAACACACATTGATACCAAACATTTTAGATCCCAAAAAATTTAGTAAACAGCCTAGACTGTAGGCCAGCGGATGTTGCAGAACATCTACTTGTCACTACGGGCCTGTTTACATGAATGTGGGAGAACTCCAGGTAGGTGAGGTGACCTGACTAGGTGGGGTAACCCGCCAGCCCGCCTTTCCACGGTTAACACATCGAGCTATTGGCGAAAATCCTATAGGATAATAAATCAAGTTTTTCCGGCAGCATTTTACCACATGTCGCCGTAATGACATCTCAACTCCCTAATTGCAAGCGCGACTAAAACCTCGAAAAACTTTACCACGGCATCCCGCAGCTGTTAGATTGTATGTAAACGCGGGCTATTTTTCGACCACGCGGGTTACCTCACCTACTTGGGGTCCTCCACCTGCATGTAAACGGGCCCTGAGATTTCAAATTGTCCTCGAAACATTTTCCAGAATGTCTCTGGAATGTTCTGAAAGCTTGCGATCTATTGTTCTATCAGAACAAAGAGAGTTACTTGCTAAAAATATCTTTGATGATAATGACATATCACCAAAGGCCTCAAAGGAGTCGAATGTAAGCCGTAAAAACAGCCAAGACCTAAAAACTAACAGATTTTCATCTCAAGAAAGTCAGTTAACCGTAAAAACGTTTCCTATCTACGACGTGTAATTTTGAGAATGTTAAAATCTAAGACATTTTATATTCATTATATTTCTATACATTATAGTTATACAATCAAACCTTCCCTTACGACCACCTTTAGTTAGCGGCCACTTTTTCAAAGTACCAAAAAAGTTTCCAAGTCAAATCACTATAGATGAAACAGCTCGTAAGCGACTACCTCTTGTAAGCGACCACTTTTAGAGATGATTGTTTACAATTTCGAGTTGTTTTTAACCTCCCGTTAACGACCACTTCACAAACAATAGGCTTTATCTCTTACGGGCAGAAAGTGACAATACATATAGGTTTTGAAAAGAGCTGAGGCCTGACCTGTGGTTGGCCACGACCTCCCTTAACTGACCACCTCCCGCAAGGCATCAATTAGACTTGACAATTCGGGTGGTCGCCAACGAGAGGTTTTGTGTTCTATTGCTAAGGCAGTATGCTTTTTATTATGAGCTCTTTACTCTATATCCCTGAATTGACCTGAGAAGTAAACGGTCGGTCGTAAATGTGGTTTAGAACAAAGAAAATTATTTATCAACTGGAAATTATTTCTATAAATTCTGAAGCGGGTTCAAACACATTTTGTTACGATTCAGTCACTTATTGTGTGCAAAATTTAAGCTGTTTGGTTGTACGATTGACTTACCAAGGTCCAAAAAGAATGAGAGGAATTTTAATTGTCTAGAGTAGAGTGGAATTGTTGGTGAACCACTTCAACAGGAGAAATTATTGAAAGCTCATCTCGTAAATCCGCCAAATTGATGAGATTACTTATAGAAAGTGGTACCTCTTTTTGACGCTGACTTTGCCAGAGAGGCCTTCCAGTGATGAATTTACTACATGGAAAGCTAAGCAGCCAACTTTCCCCCGACTATTAGTCATTAGGATTTCGTTCTATTTGCTAGTTAGAGTGTATAAAATACCCTTTACAACATTTCTGTATTGACACTACGCCGCAAGTATATATTACGTATGTTTTAACGCCGGTAAACCAATAAGAAATGTATAAAGGGGTAAGTTTCTAAAGAAACTGTGGTGCTGCGTCGGTGGGAGAGTATAGCAGGTAATTTAGTGTTAACAACTGGGTTGAAAACGTAAATTAGCCACCGTAAAGGGTAAAAAAGCTGACGTTTCGAGCGTTAGCCCTTCGTCATCGCTCTGACGAAGGGCTAACGCTCGAAACGTCAGCTTTTTTACCCTTTACGGTGGCTAATTTACGTTTTCAACCCAGTTGTTAACACTAAATTACCTGCAATAAGAAATGTAGGCTACTGCTTTTATAAAATAAACTTAAAATGTATCAATTTTTCGTGAGTCTATCGCAATTAACGATAAAATTTTGACCAATCGGGGCGCTCGCAGTGTCTTAGTTGTTTTATAAAAAGGCCATAGAGCTTTTTCTAATTAATGAAATCTTTGAAATTCACATATCACAGGAAAACGGCTGGATGATATTGAAAGAAAGCATTTCACCGTACTGCTCTTCACAGAAGGTGGAGGTAGCGTGTAACGAAAAGATTTATGGTTCGTTTATTTTGCCATCGCTGATAAATATACAACAATTAAACGTAGGAAATGTGAAACTTGTAAGAATGAAAATAACTGCGAGGATGCTTCCATATTCATGTCATTGCATAATTTCCTCATCGATCGTCGCCACAGGATTAAGGAAATTTAACAGCCAAAATTTGTTCGTTTTTTCGGGATCTGCCTCGCTGTATTTGTGCGCGCTTTTTGTCGCAATTTACTCTCCTTAGCTTTTATTTGGTGTAAGTTTCATACGATTTTATGAACATCGACTAAAATCACTCAGCGAAATCACTTGGCCCATATCACTCTGGTTTCGCTTCACGCAAACTGATCATAATCTTTGTGATATCAACATGTTTTAATTTATTTAACGGTCAACTTTCCATCATTTAGAGGCTGTGTCCCTTTCCCTTTTCGCAATATAATACTACATCTTAGCTTTCATTTGATGTAAGTTTTATACGACAGGCTACACAAAACGTTTACGTCAAATCGCCGATGGCGATTTGATTCTCACTGGTGGCGAGTTTTATGGTGGCAAGTTTTTGTGGTTTCGAATTGACCAGATACCCGTACGAAGCTGTCTAATTGCAAATACACTTACAACGGTTCAAATGCATGAAAGTAACCTCGAGTATTTCATTACGTGATGATTAGAAATGCAAATATGGTTAAGGTAGCTTTCTGGGTTTGTAGAACGCCCGAGGTATGCGTTTATCATTCTGTGGAGTTGGATGGTTACCATCATTCTGGACACTCTGTTTAGCGTTATTCGTCAAATGGCCAAAATTATAACCGTTAGTTGTAAAAGTCATCAGCTGATTGACACTCTCATCCTAACACTGCTTCTTACCCGCTGGTTAATTTTTCAAATAAGACTTGTTGCCTTTCTCTCGATCCTTCTCAGTCCCATGAATAATAATCTTAATGAGCCTATGACACGAAATACTTTTTGCATAAATATTTAGCTTATCATATGTACAAGCCAATTCCAACAGAAGAAAACTTTCAAAAAACTTAAAACTCGGTTTTTTTCGGGCCCTAAATTGCTCTTATTTTGTCTTGGAAGTGTCCCGTGAACTGGTAACGAACTAGCGGTTGATGACATAGAAAACTGTGAAACTCTCAGTTGACATCTACAAATCAAGACCAAGACTTGTAATACCAATTGGCAATAATACTGAAGTCGAGGAGCGAAGAACTTTCAACACGACTCTCGGTCAGTCTCCTTCAGCTGACAGTTAATTACCGTATTTCCTTTTGATTCTCCCAAGAAAACTTCTATTCTATTTATTTGCCTACCCTTGGCTGTTTAAGTGAGTGTCACACGGGTATTCAGCCTGTAAAGAGCAATGTTTTTGTCGATAAAAGTGACTTATATGCTATCACTAAGGGCTAACGCCCGAAACGTCAGCGTCAGAAACTCTTACGGTGGCCAATTGACATCAACTGATACAGAACCGCAATTTAGAAACCAACCCCTTTGTTTAATAACAGGTCTGCTCGTTTTGCGCTTTAACCTCTAAGAGTGACTGGCATCAAATATCTTCTTACCGTATCACCCCTGAATGAAACATTGAGATCAGGAGAATAAAGGAAATGATCACCAACTGTAGAAGCTCTTGATTGTTAGACAAATTCTCCTTGTTAGCACTTTAGAAACGTTAGGGTGTAAAGGGTTAAACCACGTGGGTAGGGATCACGTGCTCTAGAGGTTCCCCTCGGTGTTCACTCTTCTTTCCCAGTTAGCCAGATGGTTGAAATGCGTTTAATCCCACTTTTGGCTGCGTTTTCACTCATAAACACGAAAAAACTAAATATCTGAAGAAGTGTTGATTTCAATTCGTCCAAAATGTGTGTGTAACTAACGTGTTTCTGCAGCAAAGCCTCGACTCTGTAGAAACTGAACTGGTTCAAGACCCAGTCTGTTTAGATCAATATTTGCTTCGTCTTCCTATGACCTTATCTTACAGATTCCGGAGCTCACCTCACTTCAATCGTTTTACTGACTACATTTCTTTCTTTCGTTGCTAATTACCAGACCTGGTCATAAGCACGATTTTCAAGTATTGATCTATTTCTGAGAAGAAACGCCTCAGCAATAAACTTAGTCAGTTGACGAAGTACATTTCCTTGTTATTAGAGTATTTCCACCAACGAACTGAAATAAATGATTAAGGCAACAAAACTTGCTTTAAACTGAATTAAACATTAAAGATATGCAATATTGTGAACTTATCGACAGGGCTGGAGGGTCGCATCACAAAATAACCGGCTCGAGGTCACAACATTAGGACCGAGACCAGCCAGGTACATGTATGTAGGTCAGAACTAGAAGCCAACGGTTCGGCCACGATTAGGCTTGACCTAACTGAGTCAACTTGTAATGCTTGCTTGACATAGTCCATACACATTTTATCCTACGACCACCACTATTTATCTTCCCTACTTTTTCATTGTATTTTCCTAATTGTGGGGCCACATTAAGGGCTGTGCGGTTTTGACGGTTCTGCTCCCGCTTAGGTATACGGCTCACTTACAAGGCTTCAATATTTTTTTAAAAATGGTTTCTCCGAAAAAAAGAACACGCGGAACCATACAGCTCATGTGAAAAACACTAGCGTTCAAATCTTAACGATCTCTAACGTCGTTGAATTAAATATACTGGTGTTACTGTAATAAAGCGTTTGCTAATTTACATCTGTGTTACATGACGTTTCGAGAGGTAAATCTCGAAGTGGGCAGACCTGAGCATCAAAATTCAAATAAGGAATTCCAAGACAACAGGTGACGTGATACATTAAAGCAAGAAAAGGGAATAAAGTCCATAAGCGTTTACAAACAAGTCGGAAGGAGAACAACGAGCAGCTACGAATACAACTCATCAATAAACTGCCCTCAATATAATTCATTTCATTGGAAATATAACCTTATCTTAACTTATCTTATCACACCAATTTAAAAAAGATGTTCAGAACGCTTCTCCAAAACATGTTTGGTTGAAGTCATCCGAAGGGATAAATCACCCATTGAATTACAGTAAAATCTCCGTATAAGCAGAATTAATCTCGGCACCAAAAGTGTCTGAAACTCAAACCAGTTTAACCGGTTAACAACCTGTATTGATCTTGTCCTCGGGACCCCCGACTAACTCGTGTCTCAGTTCAGAATCAGAGGAGAAAAACAATAGGGGAGGAAGGAGTAGGGAGGCTTTGGGGAAGTGGCGAAAATCGTTAAGGCCTATTTACACGGCACGACTTTGTCGCATGCGACAAGCTTACGACAGGCCTACGACATGACTTAAGAGTCGTAAGCGAGTTGTAGGTTTGATTTACACGAAACAATTCGTGTCGTAAGCCTGTCGTAAGCTTGTCGCATGCGACAAAGTCGTACCGTGTAAATAGGCCCTTATGGAAATGTTTTGTGGTTTGTTTGGTTTAAATTCCTTGTCGCCTTTATTTTTGGATGTGGGAATTGTGAGGATAGAGAATTGGGATGAATAACAATTATATTTATTAAAACCATCTTAAGTTATGGCTTACAACTGGCTTCTTTTTGTTACTTTTTTCATACTACGATGCTATGAATGGCACCTTCATAAACAGACTTAGAATTCTCTTTACTAAATGCCTTAAAATTATGACCGAGATTCTTTTCGACAACACAATAAACGCTACATATTCTTCCTTAACTAGCTACACATTGGTATGCCGGCGTGGTATACCGTTCTACCTTTAAATCAAATTGTATCAGTCTATTGACGTCACCCGACTGGCAACAACAGCAACAATGTTAATAAAAACAACAAATACAATAACGTAGTGTTTTAGACTAATAAGTTTCCACCCAACATGCGGCACTGCTTGTTTTTTTTTTTTTGCACCTTATTCCAAACTAAAATTCATCCATTAAGCAACTATTACAAAAGACGCTGTCATCTGAGTAGTACTGCAATGTTCCACCGCTCTCAAAAACACCTTGTGAGTATCACTGGAATTTTCGTCCACATTTTGGAAAAATTTCTTCTGTGATTTTTCCATGGCCATACTTTTGCTTTAATTCCTCGGCAATAGCTAGTTGGGGGTTCTGAGAAGCCATTCGTTCCAGGCTATGATAATGAAGCTCAGCTTCATGGCCAAGTAAGGCCATATCTCCAGATCGCTCACCATTTCAGCTCGCGGCTCTCCGTTGAGAGTAAGGCCGGAATGGTTGCCTCTCGACAACAATAAGTGCCTTGCAAAAAGACACGTGAATACACCACAATCAGCATCGTTCTTTTGTTGGGACATCGAGGTATGGACTCGTCCCAATTATTTTCCTGGAAGAGAGTTTTTTCCTCATCAGAAAGCCGCTGAAGTTCGTTTCCAATAAATCCTTCTTTGATGGTATCAGAAATTTCTCGGTACGTTGCTCTAGCGGAATCATAAATGTAAAGGCATAAATTAAAAGGTGTAATGGAACTATTAGTTGTTCATCCTCCCACAGAGCGTTGTTGCCTATATGTTTGGAGTATGTAGATGTTTCTACCGGTCGATGCAATGAAGGATAAAAGTAAGAACTTGCAAATCCCCAGTTCCCTCCTCCAAATGCCCGATTATTTCTCAAAAAGTCAAAATACAAGTTAACAGTGTCACCATTAAGCTTTTCCGAGGAGAATATCTGATCGATGCTGGCCTCTAACAAACTGGCGTTGTCTGTTCTTGCTCGCTTCACTGGTTGGCCAGGGGAATCGGCTTCATGGCCTGTGCAAGTATCATTTCGTCTCCCACTGTCACTCTTTGCCTTTTGCTGCCGGTCATTTTCTTCTTCTTTTGTTACTGAGGTAACATCATCTACTTTCAACCACCTCGTTTCGCTCTTAAGTGTCACAGGATCATTGTAGCTGATAAAGTACTTGTGCATAGAATGATTAGCCTCAAGGATCACCCCTTCGCAGGTGTTCTTTAGCGAGTTTTTCTTTCCCTTGACCAATTTTAATTGTGCAAACATTTAGCGAACATTTAGCGTTTCACAAACAGTCTTTACAACTCCCTTAAATTCTGGACCTTAATCGCTTTGCAAAATTTCTGGAAGGCCGTGTTCGATCTAAATGTCTGAAAAATGTTCCGCCTCTTCACAGGTCTCTTTTGTTTGAAGAGGGCGTAAGAAAAGAAATCTACTGAAAATGTCAGTAACAGACATTATGTATTTATAGGTATCACCGTCTATCGTAGCCGGCATGCTAACCAAGCTTACAAGATCCACTTGATGTCTTTCTTGTACTTTTGATGCTCTGATTGGCCGGAGAGGCGCCTTATTTTGAAAAAGGGGTCTAACTTTTTGCTGCTACATCATTGAATTTAGACTGTGTTGGATGATTCGACGTGATAACCCACGGTAAATTTGAGACATTTGTTTGCTCGATTTTTTAGCGCCTTCCCCTTTCGTTTCGTATTACGCACTATCCACAAGCTGAGAAACGTCCAACTTTTTCACCACAATGCAGCTAGTTGCCTTTTCGACTATTCGTTTCTTCGGCTGTCCAACTGTCGGATCATGGATTTCTTTCACGGCATAGATGTCGCTTTTTAACTTCCGATAAACCCGTCGCCTTAAAGTCGAGCCCTGTAAAGAGGAACAAATCCGGCTTGTTTCAGGGGCTACATGTAGTGTGAGACAAAATCTGGCCATGAATTTGTTTATCGCCCTATGGAAGGAAAAACACCAAAGGTCGCTTGATTCAAGAGCGCGACAAAGCCCTTAGGCAGTCATCTCCTAATTTATTTTTGAATGTATTTCATCGCCCCATGAATGGAAAATTATTCTTCTGGAAAAACACAAAAGGTCCCTTAATTCAAGAGCACGACAAAGCCTTCAGGTAGTCATCTCTTAAATGTTTGTGTCAGGAAAGGTATTTGAATTTGACAGCTAAAGCAGTAAGCATCGAGAACGGTGACTATATCGAGTGATTTTCGCCGATCTAGGTAAAATTTCTGCATAGCCCCATATCTACTACATTATGCATTCAGTTCTTGGAGAGAGAAAACAATAACAAAAACAATACATTGCCATTGGGAAGACAGATTTGTTTTATAATAGTATGGAGCTGTGCGAAAATTTTACCCCGATCTATATTAAATGGAATGAAACTTACATCAAGTAAAGACTAAGAAGTAGAGTAAATTTCGACAAGAAGCGTGCACAAATACAGCGAGGCAGATCCCGAAACGTCGAACAAACTTTGGCTGTTAAATTTGCCAAATTCTGTGTCGACCGTCGACGAGGAAATTATACAATGACATGAATATGGAAGAGATCCTCGCGGTTAATTTCACTACTACTTAAGTAGTGGTCATAACTGTGAGGATCGCTTCCATATTCGTTTCTTCAGCCGCAGTTCGCATGTATGATATGCAAAGACATGTACACGTTTTCTCATAGGGTAATAATTTAAGCAAATAACGAACCAAAACAAAAACAGAACAAAGCAAGCGTTCTAATTGCTACACTAATTGCAGTTATGAGCAAACCACAAATGCCTGTTAACTGGTTGAATAACAACGAGTGGTATAGTTACGCTTTACTCAACTTGGCACAAGTTCCGCGGTTTCTACGTTGATTTTTTGAAAATTTATCAACGATAGCAAAATAAACCAGCCATAACTCTTCTTTTTACATTCTATCCCAGCGCTCCGATTGGTCAAAATTCTATCGTTAATTGCACCGGTAGACTCATGAAAAATTGATACATTTTAAGTTTGTTTTATAGAAGCAATAATCTGCATTTTTTATTGGTTTACCGGCGTTAAAACCTACTTGGGTGTTAGAGGAACTCGAGAAAACTTTAGAAGTCACTCGCCTCCAGCTCGTTATTTATAAACATTTATTCGATCGTGTTCTCCAACAATCAGCAGATGTTATTACGCCGGTAAAGTGATAAAAAGTGCGGTTCATTCTTTAAACAGTTCTCTTTACAATTAGAGAATTAAAAATATTAAAGAATGTGAAATTGCCTTTCAGGTACGGCTCAACCGAATTATAGATTCCGAAGAGATCATCATGACTGTTTGGAACAAGAAAGTCCTTTTTGCCACAGCACTTATCGTCTGTGTTCTATCAGTTTCAGTGTTGCACAAACACTTCAAGTGTAACTTGGCCTCCGTTGTTGATGAGCTAGTAAGACTGCAATTTTTGTTTCTTTGCATGGTCATTTTGGAAAGTTAATATCATGTAATATGTATTGCATCAAGAGATTAATGTTCACATTTTGAAGCGCGCACGAATGAGATGCTCACCTCCCTATATAAAGAGCGTGTCTGAAAACATCTCGCGCATCCTTCAACCCTTCAATGTTCGTGTCGTCCACAAACCCATAGCCACTCTACGTCAGTTACTAAGAAACGTCAAAGATAAGGACGAGCCCAAGAACAGACAGGGAGCAGTTTATAAGATCGATTGCTCAACTGCCAAGCCTCCTGCATCAGAGAGACAGGCAGAAACCTCACAACGAGACTGACTGAATACAAGCGGGCCACAAAGAAAAGGTAATGTCAATGATCACTTTGCCAGATATCATCGACTCATGAATCATTCTACTGACTGGGACTCTGTAAGCAATGCCTAAAACCTACAGCACTAACTACTTCCACCGACTGACTATTGAAAGCTGGTCAACTAACTTAAAACAGACTCCCCTCAAGAGGTGTCAACAACTACCGGCACCACACAAACGACTTATATGCTGACGATGAACAAATTCATGTCTCGCATAAAGATCCAGTGAAGTTAGAAATGAGACTTCAATGCCAACTTCTCGAAGCTGACAAAATTTTTTGTTTTTTTTCTTTCTCGGAGAAATCGGCAATGTAGCTACTCTTGTTAATCCGAGGTAAAATAAAGGTGATGTGATGTGATTCACAAAATTAACATAGCAAACCGAACAGAACGACTTAACTTTACCGACAGGTCGCCACGACCGACTCACGCCACTTGAGTCTTACAGCCAATAACATTACGGCAAACCTGGCCTGCAACCGGACTTAGAACATTCGACTGACAACAAATATTCGCTTGACTCTGATGATAACTTCCGCTCGGGTTGTCGAAACATTAGTCACCATTACCGACAACAGTCCTTTTCAGGACTACCCTCACCCGGACGATCAGAACACATTATCGCATGTTACCCCCGGGTTCCAAGCATCTACTGTAATCGACATATTCCTATTCTTCTCAATTTTGTAAATTCTGAGACAACAGTTCATGTGATTTTATTGTTGTTACTATTTCAGTGCTCAGCTTATAAGGCAGGTGACGTGTCAGGTCCATTATACCCCGATCTCTGCGGCCCAAAAAACAGAATCCATCTTGGAAATTGCCTCAGTACAGCGCCTGATAAGAAGATTTATAACGGTGAATGGCAGGGAAAGGAGGTTATCTTGAAAATTAACATGAGCTGGTTTGAAGAGTTTGAGAAGAGGCAGAAAATAACCGACCTTGCAGCAGTATCATCATTTCAAGAAGATGTCTCCTCCAGAGTGAAGACTTTGTTTGGCGACTGCTCTCATTGCAACAAACTCGTATTTCGTTTGCTGTCACTTGGTGACGGGGACGGTGATGAGACAATTTCAGCGTCCGAAGCAAGAACATTTATCTCCTTACTACAACTTGTAGAACCCATGATGTTAATGGTCCTTAATGAAAGTAAACACACAGTAGATTTCTTTGGGTATTGTGGTGGATTATACGTTGTTGCTTCTGACGTGTTTGGGAACACTTGGGAGTTAATAGAACTTTCATTGTTGCCTGATGTATTTGAACCGCTGCAAAAATTACTCAACTACGGCAACAGAGCTATGAATCTTGTTGGCTCTTCTTTGTTAAAAATGGCTCGCAACCTTGGTTATGCGCGTACTGTTGCAAAGTGCCCTGTCATAGGTGCGTCTTTTCAAGTGTATATCAACAACAGACGCAAAAAATTTGACTTTGCTTATTCGCTGTTGGACGCAACTTTAGACACATCTAGCACTCCGTATGGCTTGGCGCAGTCATGTGATGTACACTTGGGAAATTATGGAATTACAACTACTTCGACGGTGAAACTCATTGATCTTGATCTGATGTGCCCTCACGTTTTTCTGCGAACACTCCTGGAACAGAAAAAATGCGTTTCTGACTGGGACTGTTTTGTAGGTCGTTTTGACTTTTGCTGGTCAACTTGCGACAAGACCAAAGGCACTTGTAAAATGCTTTTAGATATCCAGGACCTGCATATGGTATGTGAGGGTGTTTTTTCCTCTACTGTTTAGACATCCCAATTACTTGGAACCAACAGACCCATCATGACACGCTTGAAAAGAGCTATCAGAAAGCTGGCAGTCTTTTGTAGTGAGATACCAGTGGTGTACTCAAGCGCAGAACTGCGGAGAAACATTCTGACAGTTAAAAAGAGGCTGAAATCAGTCGACATAATGGTCGCAAACGAATATTAGATCTTGTCCAGTGGGCTTAGATAAATTAGTTTGATTAAATGAGTTGATTATGTAAAATTGACCACCGTAAAGAGGTTCTAAAGCTGACGTTTCGAGTGCAAGCTCTTCGTTAAAGCTCTTCGTAAGCTCTTCGTTAAAGCTCTTCGTAAGCTCTTCGTTAAAGCTCTTCGTAAGCTCTTCGTAAGCTCTTCGTTAAAGCTCTTCGTAAGCTCTTCGTAAGCTCTTCGTTAAAGCGAAGCCATTTATTCTCCTCTATTTAGGCATCCACGATCTTATTTCACAAACATTACTTATCATTCTCGCATAAGTGACTCAAGTACATCCAAGTAAAGATTGTGGCATATCGGATCGAAAAAAGAAACCGGGTTTTGCAACTCATAGTTATAAATTAGGACCTTAAATTCATAACTAAGAATCATTGATGTATTGACCGAAATGAAAACTTGTAGCTGGATGGGTAATGGTGCGAATGCAAAGAAAGAAAAAACTGAAAAGAGGAAGCCGGATTAAAACCAATTCCTTCTTTTTTCCCCCTTTTTCATCGGCAAAGTTCTGGGCATCTTGGTGGTCTAATGGGCCGTTTCTCAGTTTCCCACTGCGTTCCCACAACACTTCCCACGGTCATAATTTTGGCCATTTTACTACTAACGGTGAACAGTATGTTAAAAATTAGTTTTATTTGTTGGTCAAAGTTGAAAAATAATTTCTTTGTTCTAAACTATATTTACGACTGAACAATTAGTAATACAAGTCTTGGAATAAAAAGAACCGCAACACATGTTAAAGGAATGAAATGTTCACCCCATTCCTGAACACTTTCAATCTTGCATGTTACTCAGAAAAGGTTATTGAAGACGTTCGGAGGCCAAATTTTGTGAAAAAAAAATGGTTTCGCTCATTCTGAACCTGAAACATTAATCTTTAGTTTTGTGAAAGATTAATCTTAAATCAAGTAATTGCAGGCGTTTAAAATTTAACGTTTTGTTAATTACGAACCAAGTTATCATTCCATGCTATGCCGTGCGATGAGTTATTATTCAACTGTAAAGTAAGGTAATTTCCCCTGAGATTACCGATACAGGAATATTATTTATTGTACTGAGAAGTTTAGGGCTCAAGGCTCAGGCCGTCAAGGCTGTTTACTGAACTTTTTGGGATCTACACTTTTTGGTATCAATGAATGCTTGAAAGTTTGAATGCCTGGCAAAAGATATTTAGTATACTGTGGCACAAAATGCCATTCAACTGTTTTAAAAGTAAAAAAGGCCCTCATCGTTGTGCAAATGATCAGTTCGTGTTACTTCATTGAGAGCGGCCGGCTCAGAGATTTCTGTCTAAAAACTCTTACCTCACCTTACCTTCTTACCTGTACCGACAGTTGTTTTGTGTTCAGTATCAGGTGAGTATCACGCTCTTAATGAACCGGTACGCCTGCATGGAGAACACTTTCAATCTTGTTACTCAGAAAAGGTTACTGAAGACGTTCGGAGGCCAAATTTTGTGAAAAGAAAAATGGTTTCGCTCATTCTTCAGCTAAAACATAAATCTTTAGTTTTATGAAAGATTAAGTCAAGTAATGGTAGTGATATCGTTGAAAACCTGTGTTTGAAATTATTTGAGAATCAGCAGAAGGCGTATAATCACTTTTTAAACGTAAACACAAAACGCCAACTGTTTAAAAAAAAAAAGGCCCCTTCACCGTTTTGCACATGATCAGTACGTGTTACGTCATTTAGAGCGGCCGGTCAGAGATTTCTGTCTAAAAACTCTTATCTTCAAAACGTAGAATAATCTTTACCTTGCTACCAACAAGTGGGTATCCCAACTGATCAGTTGACTGATAAAACTAGCCGTCTCGTATATGGCTGTCAATTAACACCTTTCCCGATTTATCTGCTGCTTCATCAGTGATGCACAAAACATCATCGGTTTTAAAATATATTATAATAATTCTAAATACATATATATAATAATATAATTGTTATACAGGGAGTGTATTCATTACACAGAAATACAGATGGAAGCTTATATTTAAATCCCTTCACTGACTAATATCATTTCTAAGGGATATTTTTTTATTAGTTAGCTCGTTTTTGAAACACAAATTTTCTTTTCACGGAAAACAGCAAATGGAAAAAATAGAACGAGTAGAGAACAACATAAATATTTAATCTTACAACTTAACTACAGAACTACTACAGTGATGCAACCATCACACTCCGCTGGACATGTTTAAAAACTATTCAGACTAATAGAGCGTTCTACGACTTACAATTGAGCTCACTGCTGCCTTCATCAGATATTAAATTTGGCAGTTCTAGTTGCCACTGCCCATCTGTTATTAAAGCAAAGTTCTCGCATTTGCCTGTGGACCATTTTGCCAGGCGAAAGAGCCTCAGGGAGAAACCACCAATTCCAAACTGAAGAGCTTGTTCCTTCAATCCCCAAAATTCTGTCAGATGTTTTTTTAAATTCGAATACTCTTGTGTGTTTATCTTTGTCGACCGGAACCCGGCTACGGTGGCGTTCGATTGCGACTTCTTCGCCTTTTCGGAAAAAAACTCACCATCACTTTTATGATTCCACTCATGGCTGACACGGCTGGACCGTATGAACAAACAACGCGGTTGAAATATTACAGCGGAAGGTTTCGTGGGCTCGAGTCCCGGAAATTTTTCTGCAAAATGATCCCGTGCTCTTCCGGCCAAAAAGTAAGAAGATGGCGGGAAATTCTATAGTTACCTTTAATGTGGTTACTTCGTAAACTAGAAAAAATACAAATTTCTCTTCTGATCTCATCTTTCTGAAAACAAATATCGATAATGTCGGCCCATGTCGGTAGTCGGTAAATTTTTTTTCTCGTTTTGTTGGTAGTCAGTAGTATTTTTCGCCCTTTGTCGCTAGTCGGTTAACCCCATTCACACCCTCATACAAGGAAACAAGGAACTCCCGGGAAAAAAAACATGAAGGACAAGTGTGTTGTGACACAAGTCAAAAGAGTGTCAACATTAATGGAGATAGATGTCTATAAGGTAGCTCAAATCTCACCTTCTTATGCTTTTTCTTTTTTGATAAACTTAGTTCTTTTTCTGGTTCTGAAATCAACGAAGTTAACAATACTTAGAATTATGACTGACAAAGCGGGAAGTAATTTACTATGACAACATTTTACGTGACTACATTTTACGAAACCGAAGTATGTTTTTGAGAATTGAACAAACCCGATTCGGAAGCAGATGATTCTGGTGACTTAAAGCATGACCGCTTGTGATGTTTCTTTTCGCGTGACGATGTTTTTTCTTTGGAAAATTCTTCCTCAGATTGAGACGACTCCTATAAATGTAAAAAGACTAAATCAAAATAAGAAAAGCCTCAATTCATTCATGGTCTCACCTGGTGCTTCTAATTACTTGTGACTTAACTACATGTATTTTTAATTTTGGATCTTAACTTCATAAATGCAAGGACTAGGTTGTAAAAGAGCAGTCAGTTAATTGGTCAGTAATACAGCCCGTCAAGTCCGACAATCAATCAATCAACCAATCAATCAATCAATCAATCAATCACTAAGCAATAACTTACCCCACTGGGCGATCGAGATCTTGACCCTTTCCTATGTTTCTTGGCTTTCTTTGTCTTTCTTTTTTGTGTGATTTTGAATGATTATGGGCACATGCCTAACCAAGTCACAAGAAAGAAGTTCATCAAAGCTTGGTCTCAATAATATGGAAAAATCACCGAACGAGGAAAACACGCTACGATTAATACAAGAACTTCCAAGAGCAAATTGCTACGAACAAGGACGTCACTTGAACCAGCATGAGACAATTGAGAAATTTTTAGGGCTTTTTGCACTTGACAATTTTCCAAGTCTGTATGTGTACTTCCTCACCAAAAAGGTACTTTTGGTTATATTTACAATCGTGTACAAAAAAACAAAATCAAAAGCACCCCATGAACATCTCAGGATGGATTACCTACGCTAGGTGTTGTTGTTTGATTGAAAAGTCCTGAGGCAATAAGTAATGAAAAATATGTCTCTCTAATAGCAGTAGTGTGTTACAAAACAAAGTGACAAAGTGTGGAAAACCTCAACCAAACAGATTTTAATTGCTTTCAAAGGGGATGAAAAAACTGTGATACAATTGTGTTCATATAAGCTTCTCCACTGGATGTGTTAATATATGTAAACGCGTGGATTATAAAGATTCTGGTTTCAATCAATGAAAACTAACATGAACGAGTCTATGAGTGCACAAGGTTAGCCTACACAAACGACGCAAGCAAAGCATATTAAGCAACCGCACAGTAACACCGAAACGATAATGCGTGGACCCCTTACGACTTTTTTAAGCCTGCATGACCAGCCCGAGCGGCGAAGCGCTAATGAGAAGCGTAAAGATAGCATGGAGCATGGAGCGCAGAGAGTGGGCCAAGTATTAAGATAGCGTGAGGTGCGGTCAGAGTGTGAAGTGAAGAGGGTGCTCTTCTCCGCTAACTCTTCAAACCAGCTCATGTTAGTTTTTGAGATAATTTCCTTTCCCTGCCATTCTCCGTTTTAAATCTTCTTTTCAAGCACCGTACTAAGGCAATTTCCGAGATGGATACTGTTTTGTGGGCCGCAGAGATCGGGGCATAATTGACCTGACACGTCACCCGCCTTATAAGCTGAGCACTGAAATAGTAACAAGAATAAAATCACATGAACTGCCTCAGAATTTTAGAAGAATAGGAATATGTCGATTACAGTAAATGCTTGGAACCCGGGGGGGTAACATGTGATAGTGTGATCTGATCGTCCGGGTGAGGGTAGTCCTGAAAAGGACTGTTGTCGGTAATGGTGACTTACATTTCGTCAACCCGAGCGGAAGTCATCATCAGAGTCAATTGAATAGTTGTAGTCAGTCAAATGTTCTAAGTCCGGTTGCTGGCCAGGTTTGCCGTGATGTTATTGGCTGTAAGACTCAAGTGGCGTGAGTCAGTCGTGATTGCTCGGCTTCGATCCGTCGGCTTAAGTCGTTCTGTTCGGTTTGTAATGTTAATTTGTCGTTTGTATGGTGCCGGTAGTAGTTGACAGACCAGCTTTGTAGAGTCGATCGTTGGAAGTAGTTAGTGCTGTAGGTTAGGCATTTCGCAGAGTCCCAGTCAATAGAATGGTTCGTGAGTCGATGATATCCAGCGAAGAAATTATTGACATCACCTTTCCTTGTCGCCGGCTTCTATTCAGTCAGTCTTGTTGTGATGTTTCTGCCAATCTCTCCGATGTAGGAGGCTTGGCAATCGGAGCAATCGATCTTAAAAACTTCTCTCTGTCTGTTCTCAGGTTCGTCCTTGTCTTTGACGTTTGTTAGTTACTGACGTAGAATGGCTACGGGTTTGTGGATGGCACGAACATTGAAGGGTTGAAGATGCGCGAGATGTTCTCAGACACGCTCTTTATGTATAGAGGTGAGCACGTCATTCGTGCACGCTTCAAAATGTGAACATCAATCAGGCTCTCGATACAATACATAGTTTATGATATTAACTCTCCAAAATGACCAAAGAAACAAAAATTGAAGCCTTACTAGCTCATCAACAACGGAGGCCAAGTTACACTTGAAATGTTTGTGCAATAAAACTGGTGGAGCACAACTGATAAACGCTGTGGCGAAAAGGGCTTTCTTGTTCCAAACAGCCATGATGATCTCTTTGGAATCTATAATCTGAACTGTACCAGAAAAGGCAATTTCACATCCGTTAAGTTTTTTAATTCTTTAATTGTAAAGAGGACTATTTAAAAATGAACCGCACTTTCTATCGCTTTACCGGCTTAATAACATCTGCTGATTGTCGGGAGAACACGAGAAAACGTTTGTAAATAACGAGCCGGAGGCGAATGATTTACAAACTTTTCTCGTGTTCTTCTAACACCCAAGGGGGTTTTTACGCCGGTAAACCAATAAAAAATGCAGACTATTGCTTTTAGAAAATAAACTTCAAATGTATCAATTTTTTATGAGTCTACCGGTGCAATTAACGATACAATTTTGACCAATCGGGGCGTTCGCAGTGTTTTAGTTGTTTTGTAAAAGGCCATAGAGCTTTTTTTAATTGATGAAATCTTTGAAATTCGTAAATCACAGAAAAACGGTTGGATTATATTAAGAGAAAGCATTTCACTGTAATGCTCTACACGGAAGGCAGAGGTAGCGTGTAACGAGGGGATTTATATGGTTGGTTTATTTTTCTATCGCTAATGAATATAAAAAAATTCAACGTAGAAACTGCGGAACTGTTGCCAAGCTCAGTAAAGCGTAACTGTACGAGTCGTTGTTATTCAGCCAGATAACAGGCATTTGTGGTTTGCTTATAACTGCAATTGGTGTAGCAATTAGAACGCTTCCTTTGTTCAGTTTTTGTTTTGGTTCGTTATTTGTATAATTTATTATCGTTTGAGAAAACATGTCATCGCATATCATACGTGTGAACTACGGTTGAAGAAACGAATATGGAAGCGATCCTCGCAGTTATGACCACTGCTTAAGAAGTAGTGAAAATAACTAGGATCGCTTTCATATTCATGTCATTGCATAATTTCCTCATCGATCGTCGCCACAGAATTCGGGAAATTTAACAGCCAAAATTTATTCGGTGTTTCGGTATCTACCTCGCTGTATTTGTGCGCGCTTTTTGTCGCAATTTACTCTCCTTAGCTTTTATTTGGTGTAAGTTTCATACGATTTTATGAAAATCGACTAAAATCACTCAGCGAAATCACTTGGCCCATATCACTCTGGTTTCGCTTCACGCAAACTGATCATAATCTTTGTGATATCAACATGTTTTAATTTATTTAACGGTCAACTTTCCATCATTTAGAGGCTGTGTCCCTTTCCTTTTTCGCAATATAATACTACATCTTAGCTTTCATTTGATGTAAGTTTTATACGACAGGCTACACAAAACGTTTAAATCAAATCGCCGGTGGCGATTTGATTCTCACTGGTGGCGAGTTTTACGGTGGCAAGTTTTTGTGGTAGCGAATTGACCAGATACCCTACGAAGCTGTCTTAATTGCAAATACACTTACAACGGTTCAAATGCATGAAAGTAACCTCCAGTATTTCATTACGTGATAATTAGAAATGCAAATATGGTTAAGGTAGCTTTCTGGGTTTGTAGAACGCCTGAGGTATGCGTTTATCATTCTGTGGAGTTGGATGGTTACCATCATTCTGGATTTCTCCGTGACTCAAACTAAGTCACAAAGTGATTTATTCCTTTTCTGTTGACTTTGCCGCGGTACTTACGTTGGTCCCCGCATTTCATCAAGCGATTTTAGCATTTCCAATCTGTCATGGCATCAACTCGTTCCAAAGTCTTAATCTCCATAACTCTCTATGTTAAGTAAACATTGAAAAGCACTCAACAGCAATTTTGCTAAAACCCGCAAGGCCTTCAATTTGTTTCCTCTGAACCGTAAATCCGGTCAGAATATAGGCTCCGTGTAGCCTCTTGTTTTATCATTCAATCAGTTGGGATACCCACTTGTTGGTAGCAAGCTTAAAGTCATTCTGCGATTTGAAGGTAAGGTTTTTTTAGACAGAAATCTCTGAGCCGGACACTCTCAATGACATAACGTATAAATCATGTGCACAAGGGCCTTTTTTATAAATCACGTTTTTTCAGCACTATTTTACCCTAATTGCAAGCGCGACCACAACCTCGAGAAACTTCACCCCGGCATCCCGTGGCTGTAGGATTGTATGTAAACAGGGCTATTTTTCGACCACGGCTGGGCGGGTTACCTCACCTCCTCGGTGTCCCCCACCTCCATGTAAACAGGCCCTAAGATTTCAAGTTGTCCTCGACACATTCTTCTAGAATGTCTCTGGAATGTTTTGAAACTCTCTTTGTTCTATCAGAACAAAGAGAGTTTCTTGCTAGAATTATCTTTGTTGATGATGAGATATCATTAAAGGCCTCAAAGAGGTCGAAATTAGCCGTAAAAATAGCCAAAATTGAACCGCTAGACGTAAAAATGAACGGATTTTCATCTCAAGGCGTAAAAAAGTCAGTTCATTTTGAGAATGTCAAAATCTAAGACTGTTTTATATTCATTACATTTCTATACATATAGTTATACAATCGAACCTCCCTTCGCGACCACCTCTCGTTTGCGATCACTTTTTTAAAATACCAAAAAAATTTCTAAGTCAAATCACTATAAATGAAACATCTCGCAAGCGACTACCTCTCGTAAGAGACCGCCTTTAGAGATGCTTGTTTACAATTTCGAATTGTTTTAAACCTCCCTTTGGCGACCACTTCACAAATAATAGGCTTTATCTCTTACGGGCGGAAAGTGGAAATTATCGCAAATGTCACGAGCCAAGTTTCTTTCACGTGAATTGTCCCAAACGCTGTATTAAGTAATTCGTGAGATACAAAACAATCGCCATAGATCCTTATATTTTTTTTCCTTGAATAAGCCGCTAAAAGTTATCATTACAGGTTTTGATAAGAGCTGTGGCCTGACCTCTGGTTGGCGACCACCTCCCTTAAGAGACCACCTCCCGAAAGTCAGCACTTAACTTAACATTTCAGGTGTCGCTGACGAGAAGTTTGACTGTATTATTACTAAAGCAGTATGCTATTTGCTATATGTTTTTTTTTCATACCCCTGGATTGACCTGAGAAGAAAACGGTCGGTCGTAAATGTGGTTTAAAACAAAGAAAATTAATTTTCAACGTTTTCAAACAGATAAAACTGATTTTTAACATTCTGTTTACCGTTAGTCAGTAAAAGAGCCAAAATTAAAACCGTTAGCTGTAAAAGTCATCAGATGATTGGCACTTTCATCCTAACACTGCTTCTTACCCGCTGGTTAATTTTTCAAATAAACTTGTTGCCTTTCTCTCGATCCTTCTCAGTGCCATAAATAATATTCTTAATGAGCCTCTTACGCTACTATTTTATTCCAAGACGTAATACCAATTGGCAATCATGATAATACTGAAGTCGAGGAGTGAAGAACTTTTAACATGACTCTTGGCCAGTCTCCTTCAGCTGACAGTTAATTACCGTATTTCCTTTTGATTCTCCCAAGAAAACTTCTATTCTATTTATTTGCCTACCCTCGGCTGTTTAAGTGAGTATCACACGGTTATTCAGCCTCTAAAAGAGCAATGTTTTTGTCGATAATAGTGGCTTGTATGCAAATTGACTATGCTTGATAAATCGAATTACATACCTTCGTGTTAACACCTAACACAAGAAGGCGCAAATGGAGAAGTATAGTATTTGGTGTATAAAGAAAGTCTCAGAAATGTTGGCGTGTTAATAACCAGTTAACGTTTTGGCAAATTTTCGCAAAAGTCCCTCAAATTTACATACCCTATTAAATCGCGCGAAGTTAAGAAATCCACGCAAAAATAAAGCACGAGTTTTCGGCTCCTTAAGTTTTATAAGCTTATCACACCTCACCCAGACGTTTGTTTCATTCAACTCAAACCATTTATCTACGGACTCTTGCTCCCAAATTCCCCGATGCTGATGGCCCAGCTAACGGTCGCGAGAGAGCAAATGTGCAAATCATTGTAATTGACAAGAAGGCGCAAATGGAGAAGTATAGTATTTGGTGCATAAAGAAAGTCTCAGAAATTTTGGAACGTTTCGGCAAATTTTCGTAAAAATCCTTCAAACCATTTATTTACGGACTCTTGCTCCAAAGTTCCCCGATGCTGATGGCCCGGCTAACGGTTGCGAAAGAGCAAATCTATTTTTACCACAACAAATATGCAGAATATGCAGATCATTGTAATTGGAGTTACCGCGAAAGAAAGCAAAGGAGTAGCTTACGTTTAAAAAGTGATTATACACTTTCCGCTTTTCTCAAATAATCTCAAAAACAGGTTTTCAACGATATCTCACTACCATTACTTGATTTAAGATTAATATTTCATCAAACTATAGATTAATGTTTCAGCTGGAAAATGAGCGAAACCATTTTTTTTCACAAAATTTGGCCTCCGAACGTCTTCAGTAACCTTTTCTGAGTAACAAGATTGAAAGTGTTTACTTGTGGGGTGAATTGGTACGCCCGGTTTATTAAGAACTTGATACTGAGCCCACATCATTAAAGCAAGAGTTATCACCTATCCATCTCTTCAACTAAAGTGAAACATCGGAAAACTTTCCTACATCAGCTATCGCGGTCGTTCGTGATCATGAGTAAGTTCATCACCCCTCTATAATTACTGTGTTCCACTTGCTATTAACTTGTGCTGTCTAAAGTGTTAATTTCTTCGGCTCAAGAATTGCCCTTGCACCCTTCATCCAGACAACACTATTAAGAGTCTCTTTGGGTTTTTCTTCAACATTGTTAAGCCCATAAAATCATTCAGGGGAGAACACAAAACAACTGTCGGTACAGGAACAGTGCTTTTACCAAGCTTCTCAATCCTTATTGGGAGAAGTAGTTTTGGCTTCTCTCTTCTTCGAGATAGGAATGTAGAGATTCAAAGAGTTTAGCTTAGTAAGTAGAATGACTCCTACCAAGTTAGGAATCGAGGACTATTTTCATATTTCCACGTTAAAACGCCTTTCTCTGTTAGTTATTTTATAACCGGCATTGAAGAATTCTCGGAAAGGCTCGCACCATCCTGTCTGAGCGAGTCAATCGGAGTCTTCAAGGAGGCGGATGTTCACGATCTCCTCCTGAATTATTACGTTCTTTCAAGAGATTTCAAACAGTTATCATTTTCTTGGTTCTTTGCAGAAACAAAATATTGACATGGGACGTGTTACAGCCATTTTTCTCGTGGTTTGCCTAATTGCCGCTTTCCTGCACGAAAGGTGAGTAGCTTGCCACATAAATATGTCAGTGTGGTGACGCCATTACCCAAAAATGAAAATAAAATAGGTCAATCCAATCTCAGTAACACTAGTTGGTTAAAAAAACCCAGTCCAGATCAAAAGGAACACTTATGATTTCGCTTCTCTCTTGAACACTTTCTAACTGAGCCTATTCCAAAGTTTCTGAGAGACCTGAGACACAACACCCAAACGCGAGAATTAGGTACAAGCATAAGATTTAACTGTCAATCACAAGGAAAGAATTCATATTCAGACTGAGAAAAGAAGTTAAAAGATGAGCACTGTCGATCTCCTCTCTGTTTTCAGTGACGCTTGGCGTCGTCGTCGTCGTCGACGAGACGAGAAGAAAATTGTTCAAAATCGTCTAATCGCCCAAGAGAGTGACCAGAGAGTTGGCAGTGGGATGGAGAAAAAGAGAGGAAAGAAGCCAGAGAATAACATGGATATTGACTTGGGAATTGAGCTCCAAGATCAGGAAAATGAAAATTTTCACCATGATGACGAATTCGAGGATGTTTATTAACATCAATGTCTTGAAAAACTTGTCATTAAATAAAAGCGACACCTCGGGCAAACTGTGTTTGTTTGTGTTTTAATGAAATTGAAAAAGGACCTCAATGAGGTTTTACCCTTCGTGTTAGTCTTCACTTTATGATCAGCACACAAAAACACCGCAAGGAAGTTTATCTAGGACAAAATTACAAACACCCTTCAGTTTGCCACCTTGATCAACTTAGGAAGATGGCTAACTCTGAGAAGAAAACACAAGAAGAGATCTTCTCCCCTTGGAATACCCTCGCAATCTTTCTTCACCAGCTGTTGCTTGTGAAACAACTTTTTCTACTTGTCATAATACTCTAACTAAGTTTATTGCTGAGGCGTTTCTTCCCAGAAATAGATCAGTACTTGAAAATCGTGCTTATGGCCTGGTCCCAAAAAGTGGTAATTAGCAACGAAAGAAAGAAATTGAGTAAAACGATTGAAGTGAGGTGAGCTCCGAAATCTGTAAGATAAGGTCATCGGAATACGGAGCAAATATTTATTTAAACAGACTGGGTCTTGAACCAGTTCAGTTTCTACAGAGTCGAGGCTCTGCTGCAGAAACACGTTAGTGACACACACATTTTGGACGAATTGAAATCAACACTTCTTCAGATATTTAGTTTTTTCGTGTTTATGAGTGAAAACGCAGCCAAAAGTGGGATCAAACGCATTTCAATCATCTGGCCAACTGGGAAAGAAGAGTGAACACCGTGGGTAACCTCTACAGCACGTGATCCCTACCCACGTGGCTTAAACCTTTACACCCTGACGTCAGTATGTATATTTTCCATATTCTTCTCTAAACATTTCCTAAGGTGCTAACAAGGAGAATTTGTTTAACAATCAAGAGCTTCTACAGTCGGTGATCATTTCCTTCATTCTCCTGATCTCAATGTTTCATTCAGGGGTGATACGGTAAGAAGATATTTGATGCCAGTCACTCTTAGAGGTTAAAGCGCAAAACGAGCAGACCTGTTATTAAACAAAGGGGTTGGTTTCTAAACTGCGGTTCTGTGTCATTTGATGTCAATTGGCCACCGTAAGTTTTTCTAGCGCTGACGTTTTGGGCGTTAGCCCTTAGTGAGAGCGAATGGAGCAAACCTGCTCTTGACCCGCAATGTTTGTACGAAAAGGGATATAGGAAGTTTTTCTGACGTAGTTTTAATTCAGTGACACACAAGTCAGCCTTCGCTTGTGTACATCATTAGCACAACTATTTAACAGGAAGAGCAGGGACATTCGCCAACTAATGTCATACGGTATTTAAACTACTTTGAGGAGACGGTCTCCACAAATGATGTATGGTGACATTTACACCGGTCTCTACGAAGTACATTTCCTTGTTATCCAAGTATTTTCACCAACGAACTGAAATAAACGATTAAGGTAACAAAGCATGCTTTAAACTGGATTAAACATTAAAGATATAAAATATTATGAACTTATTGACAGGGTCCGGCCGCGATTAGGCTTAACCTAACTGAGTCAACTTGTAATGCTTGCTTGACATAGTCCATACACATTTTATCCTACGACCACCACTATTTATCTTCCCTACTTTTTCATTGTATTTTCCTAATCGCGGGGCCACATTAAGGGCTGTGCGGTTTTGACGGTTCCGCTTCCGTATATGGCTCTCATACAAGGATTCGATTTTTTTTTAATGGCTTCTCCGAAAAAAGCACACGCGGCATCGTTCAGGTCATGTGATAAACACTAGCGTTCAAATCTTATAGATCTTTAACGTCGTTGAATAACGACTTGGGGTAGACTGGTGTTATTGTGATGAAGCGTTTGCTACTTTACACCTATGTTACATGACTTTTCAAGAGGTAAATCTCGAAGAGAGCAGACCTGAGCATCGTAATTCAAATAGGGGATTAAAAGACAACACGTGACATGATACATTAAAGCAAGAAAAAAGGATAAATAATGAGGAGAGAAAACAACGCATGACAATAAAGGAACAAATTTCTTTAAAGAAGGTATTATTTCGATTCGCCATCTCAGAGGAGAGGGAGGAGAGAAACAAACTACCAATCGTAGTTCTATTTTCGTTTCAACTTGGTTTCGTTGTCACAGTCTAGTGGTCGTCCCCATCAGCGCCAAGTTGCTTCAGCAGGGCTCTTCGTCTGCTTTCCAGTTCACTTTCGCTCTCACTCGAGGTAGTATCCCACGCGGTCTGGAAGAGAAAACAGCAAACCAGCCATCAGTCCACCAGACTTAGTCTCTCACTTACCTAACGTTGAATATACCGATCGCTTGTTTTAACTCTACATAAATGCTTCAAACTTATTGCTAGGCATATGTTAACAGAGTAAGGCTCAGTTTTATGAACTGTTCTCATCAAATAACCAGGCCGCAACACAAACTTAGCTGAATTGAGTCTTTCTGAAAATAATTGCAAGTTTATTTTTTAAGGTACTGCCAAGATACACCACAGTTGCCGTTTGACTACAAATTATGCCTGGTCTCAGCTGTGATCTCCAAGTGATCCAGTTGAATGACGTAATAAGATACACCGCCAAAAGGAAAACCAATCTTACTGGCGCACCTCCACTACAAGGGACAAATGTAATTCTTTACAGGCATAAAAACCAATTCAATGACCTCCAAAAGGTTTTTCCTCACACAAATGTAAATTTTGGGAAAAAATACTGCAAATTAGCACTATGCGTAAACTTAATGCTTTGTTAAAAGCCTCAACTGATTGTGAGATAAGTTTTTTAAGTGAAAAGACTTACTACAAACTATTTGCCAAACACAAAACGAAACTTACTAAAAGAAAGATCACAAAACTACTTTAACAACATTTTAATTCGTCTATAAGCTTTTACAAGCAAGTCGGAGGGAGAACAACGAGCAGCTACGAATACAACTCATCAATAAACTGCCCTCAATATAATTCATTTCATTGAAAATATAAACTTATCTTAACTTTGACGGAATAATCTCACAAATAATATAATACCAATTTAAAAAAAAGATGTTCAAAACGCTTCTCCAAAAACATGTTTTGTTCAAGTCATCAGAGGGGATAAATCACCCATTGAATTACAGAAAAATCTCCGTTTCAACAGAATTTATCTCGGCACCAACAATGTCTGGATCTCAAACCCGTTTAACCGGTTAACAACCTGTATTAATCTTGTCCCAAGGGCCCCCGACTAACTCGTGTCTCAGTTCAAAATCAGAGGAGAAAAAGAAAGGGGAAGAAAGGTGTGAGAGGGTTGGAGAACTGGCGAAAATCGTTATAGAAATGTTTTCTGGTTTGTTCGGTTTTAAATTCCTTGTCGCCTTTTTTTGTCGCACAAAAAGCGCGCGACTTTGCTGTGGAATTCTTAAAATTTGGAAAGACTGAAAGCTCGAGTAACTCTCAGCTTCAAGAGTGATTCCCCCTTGAAGTATCTTGACTGTCCGCTTGTTGAAGTACTTGTTAAACTCAATCCCGTTCCCTCCTTTTAAGTCCTCGTTAGATTCACAAGATAACTGCGCATGACCTATGGTAAAGACTGAGAAATAGTGAACTAAGGTGATGGTGATGGTGTCAGCACCTTATCCTGTGATTTCTTGGACTTGTCCTTTCCTTTGTCAGCTTCTCTATCCTTATCCAGATCTTTTTCTCTGTCCCTATCCCTATCTTTGTCTCTTTCTCTGTCCCTGTCTCGGTCTTTCTCTTTGTAGTCCCTTTCTTTCTCCCTCTCACGTTCTCGTTCTCTTTCTCCTTCCCTGCTACGGTCCGCCTCCTTTTCTCGAACTTTGTCACGCTCTCGGCGGCCCTTGTCCCTCTCCTTCTCCTTGTCCTCTTTCTCTCTGTTGTACCTTTCACCCTCAGATTCTTCGTCGGGCTGGTGAGGCAAGAGGGTAAACATAAAATGTCACATTCATGCCAGAGGTAGTTCAGAGACTTATTGAGAAACGGCTACATAGGTGAGGCGCTACTTTGTTATAATCCCATGGTCCTAAAGGAAATCCTCCTTTGCTCTTATGATGCGAATCACTTGCTTTGGCACTAGTCACGCATAAAGTTCGAATTAGGTCTGGGAAGCATAAAGCCCACTATTCTGAAGTCATTCTAGCAAGATAATGTGTATGTGAATGTGTGTATGCATGTATATATGTATGTATGTGTGTATTAAAAAAGTGCAACTTGCAGCTGGAGGGCTGAATTACGTGTACACAAAATATTAAATAAAATAATAATAAATATATAAATTGAATAATATTGAAAACGTGAATTACTAAATTGGATTTAATCTATGTGATCTAAATGTGTGTTATAAAAAAGGGTATCATATCTCTAAGTCTATTGGAAAATATAGTTCATGATTTATACATCAGGATTCGTTATAAACTCCAACTGAAGACGGTATAAAGGTGTTCGTAAATCTACAAGTCTTTGACCTGTGACCTCTTCTTTTCTTATTCTCATCATTGTTATTATGACTAGATTAGTAAAAAGCTTTCTGCACGCGAAGTGTTTCAAACTGTTCCCAAACACGAGCGGGATAGGAATAGGGCACCAAACACACAAGATATCTAAATGGAAATGAGCTAAAAAAAGTTCACAAGCTGCAAAACCTAGCCACAAATACAAACAAACAAGCTAAGAATAACAATTTAACAACGCAAGGAGAATAGTGAAGACGTTAAGAATAGAAAAAGACAGCAAACAACTACGCTCGCAAAGCACTATGGATACCCTTTTCTCTACCAGGTGGTTAAGGATTTACCCTTTACACCCTAACATCATAATGCATATTCTCCCTACTGTTCTCCATACATTTCTTAAGGTGCTGATAAGGAGAATTTGTTTTATAACCAAGAGCTTCTTTAGTTGGTGATCATTTCCTTTATTCTCATTACCTTAATGCATGATTCAGAAGTGGTATTGTAGGGAGAAATTAGATGCTTGTCACTCTTAGGGGTTAAGGATTAACATGCTGTTCGCTCTCTCAACCCATCTTTTCACATTAGCTGCGTTTTACTGTCTCTCATCAGCACTTACCGATCGTTGTTTCTTCTTCTTTGATTTCTGAAACAAAAGAACGAAATATCCCGTCACAATGGACACTGTTTTAAAGCTTTGAGTAACAAAAGAATTATCAAAGCTGATAACAGCAAGCATTGAAACAAAACTTTGTCACTTAGAGAGCTTGCAGGAATAAAATAACCACAACAAACCATAACCTTCCACCAAAAGTTCCTGCAAAGTGGCACGAAAATTCGACAGACTTCTACGCTAAAGGGATGGCCTCACTGATATACTTTTTATGTTTGTAAATGACCCTTCAGTGCTTCCTCGATGCGTGTAAGACACAAAAGAATACAATTTACGATGCAAAGAGCCCAAATGACCCTAGACGCCAAATTGGCCTTGTGTCTCGAAGCTCGATTTGGCCGTGAGGGACTAATTAAGATGATTCCTCAGTGTTGCACGGCGCATCCTCTATTGCGCATAAAAATCACGTAATCAGGTGAATAGGCGCGCGCACATTCCGAGAACACGGCATTGTTTTACAATCCATGGACCAGTTGAAGAGAAACGAGTGTCTTCAGCTCTTGAACGAGCACGGTGACCTATATTTTTTTGCATAATTTTGGTGTACAATTTATCCCCTTTAAATTGGGGAAATTAAAAAAAATTCTTCGAAGGGAAAAAGAGATAAAACTAAAAGCGAGCACGAAGCCCGCTACCCGCGGATGCAAATTATGACCTTGAAAGGAACGACTCGAGGAACGTTTTGAGTCGATGTCGTTTAAATTTGCGTGATTTCCCACCTATTATACATCATATTGTTCCATAATCTCGACACTTTCTACCTATCAAGTTTTTTTTTAAGTGTTGCTTTAAAGACCCTTACTTCCAGCTACAGCAAAATGTAACGTGAATCGATGATTGACGCGCATGATTTGTGCCAGTACACGCATAAATGGGGTAAGTTTGGCCCATTTTATCTGCTAAACAAGCACGGTGACCTATCTTTTTTACTGCAATTTTCGAAACAGACATTGGTAATGAACATTTAACGAAAGTTTACAGAAAATTGTTCAATAACTTTTTATTCTGAGGAGTCACCACAAGGCAAGACAGGTCTGGTCATTACAATCTGGGCCCCTTGAAACTCTGATTTGGCTTTAATAGATTTTACAATATTGTAACTAAAAGAGATGATAAGAAGGATTAATGGCAAGTAAGTAAAAGAAAAACGATTACGCTAACCTGTGTTCAGGTCTCTGTTTAGGTTCTCTTGGGACAAGAGATACAAGAAAACAAGGACCTCCCGGAAAAAAAGCATGAAGAACAAGTGTGTTGTGACGCAAGTCAAAAGAGTGTCAACTTCAATGAAGATAGATGTCTATAAGGTAGCTCAAATCTCACCTTCTTATGCTTTTTCTTTTTTGACGAACTTGGTTCTTTTTCTTGTTCTGAAATCAACGAAGTTAACAATACTTAGAAACATGACTGACAAAGCAGGAAGTAATTTGCTGTGACTACGTGACTACATATTCCGAAACTGAACCATGTTTTTGAGAATTGAACTAACCTGATTCGGAAGCGGAGGATTCTGGTGACTTAGAGCGTGACCGCTTGTGACGTTTCTTTTTGTGTGACGATGTTTTTTCTTTGGGAAATTCTTCTTCAGATTGAGACGACTCCTATAAATGTAAAAAGACGAAATCAAAATAAGAAAAGCCTCAATTCATTCATGGTCTCATCTGGTGCTTCTAATTACTTGTGACCTAACTACAGTTATTTTTAATTTTGGATCTTAACTTCATAAACGCTAGGACTAGGTTGTTTGTGGAAACCAGTAATAAAGCAGTCACTTAATTGGTCAGTAATACAGCCCGTCAAGTCCGTCAATCAATCAATCAACCAAGCAATCAATCAATAAATCAATCAATCACTTAGCAATAACTTACCCCACTGGGCGATCGAGATCTTGACCTTTTCCTATGTTTCTTGGCTTTCTTTGTTTTTTTGTGTGATTTTGAATGATTATGGGTACATGCCTAACCAAGTCACAAGTAAGAAGTTAATCAAAGCCTGATCTCAATAATATGGAAAAATCACTAAGCGAGGAAAAGACGCTACGATCAATACATGAATTTACAAGAGCAATAAGTAGGCCAAAAATTGCTACGAACAAGGACGTCACTTGAACCAGCATGAGACAATTGAGAAATATTTGGGGCTTTTTACACTTCGCAGTTTTCCAAGTCTGTATGTGTACTTCCTTACCACAAAGGTACTTTCGGTTATAGGTAAAATCGTATTCAAACAAACAAAATCAAAAGTACCCCATGTACATCTCAAGATGTATTACCTATGCTAGGTGTTGTTGTTTGATTGAAAAGTCCTGAGGCAATAAGTAACGAAAAATATGTCTCTCTAATAGCAGTAGTGTGTTACAAAACAAAGTGACAACGCAAGCAAAGCGTATTAAGCAACCGCACAGTAGCACCGAAACAGTAATGTGTAGACCAGCCCGAGAAGCGAAGCGCTAAGAAGAAGCGTAAAGATAACATGAAGAATGCAGCGCAGAGAGTGCGCCAAGTGTGAAGACGGCGTGAAGTGCGGTCAGAGCGCGAGGTGAAGAGCGTGCGCAAAGGGCTTAGTCTCCTTTGTAAGCCGTCCAGACAGAATACGATTTAGTTATAGCACAATCTCAGCCAAAGAAATTAGTGATTAGCGGGTTCATTGGGTCTGTGTGTGTTTGCTTGTACTTATGCTTACGTTATATGTATAAATCAGGCTTATGCGATGAATAGTGCGCTAACTGTGTATCAATTGAATATTTCTCCCACCATTCCAGATAGATAGATCAGATGAATTACTCAAGGCAACCTGTCGTGATATCACTACCTCAAGTGAACCAACGTGTTCATTAAAAAGCCTTATTCGTTCAGATTCCACTGTGACTGCTGCAAATGCAGGATCTTCCTCGAGTCTTTCCCTCACCTTTAAAAAAGACATTTCCGTTATTCTTGACACTATTACAAATTTTACATGCTGGTCGAGTAAACTAGTATTTTTAAAACAGCTCCCTTTGCTCAGCACACATAGATGTCCTCACATTTTATCCACACATGTTTATGAAGCTTAAGCCCTTCACAGTTAAAGCTTAATCTGTAAAGCAACTTGATTAATCCTTTATACCCTAACATCAGTAAGCATATTCTCCTTACTGCTCCCTATACATTTACTAGGGTGCTGACAAGTAGAATTTGTTTAACAATCAAGAGCTTCTTTAGTTGGTGATCATTTTCTTCATTCTCATGACCTTAATATGTGATTGAGGGGCAATGTTGGAAGGAGAAATTATAATTATGCTTGTCACTCTTTGGGTTTAAAGGGTTAACACCTTGATCCTCCTTGCTTTCATTTTATGACCTGTTATTACAGGGTGTTTTAATGGTTTGTGCCCTTTTTCTTAAAACCTACATCTCACTTTCACATTCTGCAATCAGTATTTTGAAGTGTCTAAAATTGGACACTACTGTATGTCTAAATTTGGACAATAGTGACTAAAATTGGACAGTAGTGTCTAAAATGAGACTCTGGTGTTGAAAATAAAAAATTGGACACTTGGGTGTAAAATTGGACACTAGTGCTCAAAGTAAGAGATCAGACACAAATGTCTAAAATAAAAATCAGATGTGTCTAAAACTAAAACTAAAACTCTAAAATTGGACACAAGTGTTTAAAATCAAAAGAAACTAGCATCTAAAATAAAAAAATGGGATGCTAGTGTCTAAACTAAAAAAATCAGATAATACCGTAATTTCCGGTCGATTACCCGCACGGCCGATTACCCGCACCGGCCGATTATTGCATACGGCGAAAAAAAAAGTCAACGGATTACCCGCACCGGTGGATAACCCGCACGTTGTTATTCAACTTTTTCGGTGGCGAAAACGTGACATTAAGGCGATACATTTCAGTCTTTCGATTCAGACATGTGCACAATTCTGTGTCAATATTAGCTTATACTTTATTGATTGATTATTGCTGCTGCTCTATTACCGATTTCATCGGCAAGAGTTATTACTCTAAGCTTATAATCAAACGTAAAACTGTGACGTGGGCGTTTCACAGCAGGCATTTTAACTTAATTGGTGACTCGTGGATACACTTATCGCGAATGATCGAGGTTTATAATTCTTATTCAGTCAGTTACCTTTTTATAGCATGTAGGAGCGTAATGAGCAATATCCATTGTTCATTTGTCGTTAAAATACTTTTTCAGCGCGAAATTAGTTAAGTTTCGCACCTATTATTTTCAACATTCTGGTGATGCATTTGGGATTTAAAATTACTGTCGGCAATTTCTCAAAAAAATCGATATCTCCTGTTCTACTGGGCCTAACAAGTCCCTTAAAACGGGAAAATTCTCTTTAGCTCAAGCTAGTGAAAACTGGAAATTTGTTACTGATGCGCCGGATATCCTTGGATTATTTTTGTCACCATCAAGGTTTTGTTTTCACGCGTGCCGATAAAAATTTGTTTGTCACGCAACTAATTATGCGTGAAATAAACTCGAGTTGGCATCATGTTTTCGTGCCGCTTTGTGGCACTTTTGATACAATAAAATTCATTTGAGAGGTGGAAACGCAGGTAGGTGAGAAATTTTTTCAATTCAACTTCCAGAAGAATTTAAAATTGTCACATAACCCGCACCTCCCTATTACCCGCAGTGGCGCGGATTTAATGCAAAATCAACAGATTACCCGCGGGTAATCGACCGGAAATTACGGTAGGACCAAGTGGAGTCCAATCCGGTCTATAATCATACAAGTGATTTACAGAATTGATTGACTGCACAATAGGAGTACAAAATGATAGTTACATGTACAATTACAGACAGAATGGGCTGACACAAAGTCCTGTTACTAATTAATCATAACTATAGCAATTTCAAAAACAAAAAAATAACTGAGGAAATAAGTGAAAATTGGCAATGAGAAAAATATCTCCCTTAGGAACATTGTCTGAAGTAAAAAATTCCTCCATTTTTGAAATTACCCAGATTTTTAGGGAAGAGGTTGTTGCCATTGTAATTGTAATCAGTTCTGTGTTTGGGTGGATTTAGCTGAGGGGACTTAGTATGATTGACTGCTTTTACAGGGTGATTACAAGTGTCTGATTACAGCCACCTGACATAAAGGCACATAATGGCTACTGAAATTGTCCATGAAAAACATGGGTTATTGACTTGCTAGGTTTCATAAAACAAACAGTTTAGAAGGCAGTTCTTTTCTCCATGTTCAAAAAAGGGCATGGAATTTTGAAACACCCTGTAGGTAATCAAGCAATTGCTCTTAAACAAAAGATAATTTTTACCTCGTCCCAAGTAGAATTCGCCTCAATCACTGGAGTACATGACTTGAGGAGCTGCTTGAAGGAACTTTCTCGTCTTCTTTGCTAAGGGTAAAAAAAAAGGTAGCCCTAAGTAACCTTTCACCTGTTCCAGGCCTACAGTCAGTGTAGGTGAGTGAGTGGGCAACAACAAACAGAGGGTAAGTTTCTAAAGAAACTGTGGTGTTGCATCGGTGGGAGAGTACAACAGGTAATCTAGTGTTAGCAACTAAGTCATCAGAGTGAAGGGCTAACACTCAAAATGTCAGCTTTAAACTCTTTACAGTGGTCAATTAAAATT
Source organism: Pocillopora damicornis (assembly GCF_964200805.1). Lineage (NCBI taxonomy): Eukaryota > Metazoa > Cnidaria > Anthozoa > Scleractinia > Pocilloporidae > Pocillopora > Pocillopora damicornis. Next base: position 17,105,522 of record NC_142671.1, read on the forward strand.
TTCAACTCAATTGTTAAAACCAAATTAGAGCTTGTGGATGTCAGGGAAATAGCTGCCTTCCCTAATTTTTACATATTAATTTTCTCTATAACATGTCTAGGTCATTTTTCACCAAATTAGTTAAAATAGAGAATTTAGTAGTACAAGCCTTCAAAAAACTTTACCTCTCTTTCTTCCTTTTTCATTCGTTCTTTCTCTCTTGCTTCAGCTTTTTCAATCAGCTGCCACAGAATAATATATAATATTAAAAACAAAATGTAGGTTTGCTCAGGAACCAATTGGCCCATACAACGAGAGCTCGTATTGACTGGGGCCCATATGCAAACTATTCAGAGTCCTTCTTACTGAACACATTGAACATTTGACCACAACATTGCTGACATAATGATCTCCTTTTTTACACTTTTACCACAAAGGATGTCTCAACATTTTGTTACAGGTGTTGTGGATAACCAGAGATCCTAGTCCAGATTTATGCAGCAGTAAAAATAAAAAGCTTTGAACTTACATGATTGAATGACATTTTGATGTTTCCAGGATCCAGTGTATCACTCCTGAGATCTCGTTTGACAAGGTCATTAAACTCACTAAAACCAGTGTTAATATCAACTGTAAAGTCAAGATCCTGAAATTCAATTTTCTTTAATTAGAAATGTAATTCTGAGAAAAGAAGTATCTGTTTTTGGTCTACCTTCATGAACATGTACTTGGAACCCAACTAAAATATTCTTAGTAATCTAAATTCTTTGTTTCTGAGAGCAAAAAACAAACAAAAAAAAAAAGAAAAAAACCCAGCAACAAAAAACTATTTTAAGGTATGGGACATTTGATAAGTTAATAATTAAATCTTAAGTTTGTTTGCTTTGCCACTTGGGTAGGCAAAACATGGCTCTCTGTTACAAATGCTTCAATAGAGACCCATCCAAACCCCATACACATGTTAACAAGCTAGACAATCGTTTTCCATTGGTCAAGCAAAGACAAAGCCTTTCACAGCTCAAGCTTTTAACCTCCACCCTATTCAACCAACATAAAGTAAAGACAGGACAAATGTTCACTTTTTATCTCTTAAAAGAGAGACTAGTATCTAACTTCTACTTACAGTATCACTGCTGAATCAGATATGCAAGTCACAAGAATCAAGAAAGTTATCATCAACTTCAGGTCTTAATTGTAAAATTAATTCTCCTTACTAGTACAATAAGAAATATTTAGAGAATAGTAAGGAGAATATGCATATTGATGTTAGGGTGTAAAGTAGTTTACCAAGGACTTCAGACAACTCTAATCACACTCACCATTGGCAGACTGTTGATCTCACCTTCAAAATTTCTTTTATAATTTTCTTTTCTTCACTGAATCTGGCTTTCAAGTCTTCCACATAAAACTTGAAAAGGTCTAAAGGAGTTGACCCTATTAGAAAGGAATTGATGATTAGTGGTATGAATAAATTCAGATGCAACAAAATCATTTAAGTTTATCGGTTGAGTAAAAAACTTAATTTCTAGAATGTTTCTCTCTTATTTTTTTTTTTTATTATTTGTTTGTGGAAGTTTTAAAACATTTTTAATGACCATTCTTTCATCCCTCATTTTGCTTCCTGCAATGTACACTGAAATAGCAATCAGTGGTCTCACCAGGTTGACCTAACATGTTTGTAAAGCGAACATCTGCACTGATCGTTGGATACAAGTCAATCCATAACGACATGGAGTGAAGTTTGCCTCTCTTGTGCAACTCATCTAACAAAACCTAACATGAAAGATGAAAAGTACAGTCAGTTTGTTGCTTCCAATAAATGATGGGATTTAAGGAGAGAGTACATGTACAAGTAGATAGAGACAACTAGCTTGCAGCAAACAGAGTGAGCATAAAAAGGGATGGCATATCCTGTTACAGCATTTCCTGGTTGCTGTTACATGCAGCAACCAGAAGAGTGGAATTTGTACCCTTTCTTGGTGGGAAAGTTACCCTCAGATCATCCTTGAAGTTCATAAGTACCATTTATACTCCCCAATGGAGAAAGCCAGTGTGTCGGCAAAGTGTCTTGCAAAAGACTGTAACACAAGAACAAGGCCTGGAATCAAACCCAGATCCCTCATCCAGAGTCCAGTAGCCCAAACCCAGACCTATTGACCTAGGCTCTAGCTCACCATAACGCTAGCTAGCTCATCTCCAATATAATGAGAACAGGAACACAAACAGTTAACATAAAACTGCCCATAAAAGGTGAAACTAACTGGCACATTACCATGAAAGGAAGAACTCTCTGTAGGCAAAATTTCTTGTCAATGGCAATTTAAGTTAGCTTTTATATTAAAAGGATAGTAGGGGTTACTTTTGACATTTTGAGTTCTTTTTGCATTGTTTGAAATAAAGATTTCATATGTATATATGGCATTATAAGCAAACCCCCCAAGAGAAACTGCATTGTATACCATGACTATTATTTTCATAAGCAGCAATACATCTTGTTTAAAGAACTGTGGTTGTTTCAAAATCAGGAACAGCTTCATTAAGTATGTTTACTTGGGTTAAATGTGACAGAGCAAACTATCTCTCATATTAAATCTTCCTCAGTCAATTCAAACAGCTCAATACCAGTACCTGAGACAGAAAACAGCTTTTCTGATATCGTAGATGCAGCTATTCATACAATCTTCTTAAATTCAAAACAATGTGTGGAATTTGATCCACACAAATTAACTCACCAGAAATCCTTCCCTATTTTTTCTTTGCTGTCGTTTCACTCTGTTCTTCTCTCTTTGCTTCTCCTCTTCTTCCTCTTGTTCCAGAGCCCTGATGTGCTCCTCAAATGATATCAACATGTCTTCTTTTTCACAATCTGAACATCAAATGATATCAAAACCATTAGGTATTATATTTCTGTGGCTCCTGTATTAAAGATGGCACAACTCAATAAGAAAATCAAGTTTTGCTACCTTGAATTTCATCATCATCTTTATAAGTTGGGTGTTCTTTAAGCATCTGCAAGGCCTGTTCAGAGAAATTCATTCAAATCAGGACTAAAAAAAATTGGACTGCCATTATCTTAGCTACATTCTATCCTCTACACACCAACTTAACAATTGTACATATTCTAGAGGTAGAGCATACAATCAAATTCTAATTGAAACTATTAAAGAAAATGTAAACTATTACATTGTTCTACCCTGCATTGTAATAAGATATACAGCAGAACTCTACCAGTCCTTATCTTTTGACTATCAAATTGAGGGAATGAACTACTGTAATTTCCGGCCGTTTACCCGCATGGCTGATTATTGCATATGGCAAAAAAAAAAAGTCAACAGATTACCGCACTGGTGGATAACCCGCATGTTATGTTATTCAACTTTTTGGTGGTGAAAACATGACGTTAAGGTGATACATTTCAGTCTTTTAAAAATTGTCTGATCAAACTTCCAAAAACTTAAAAGCTTCTTTGTCGAGTTTAAAGGTCAAAGAAATTCAGACACGTGCACAATTCTGTGTCAATATTAGCATGTACTTTATTGATAAAATTATACCGTAAAAACATTAGTGGCCCATAACCAAATCTCAACATTTCATACTTGACAGAATGCGAATTTGCGGCCACATTTAGTGCGAGCGATCATTCAGTGCCATGTTGCTTTGTTGAAAGAAAGCTGGGTGAGTGTTAAAACTTGAATTATAAGGTACTGTCAGCAATTTCTAAAAAAAATAGATATCTCCAGTTCTATTGGGCCTAACAAGTCCCTTAAAATGGGAAAATGATCTTTAGCTCAAGCTAGTGTTAAATGGAAATTTGTTACTGATGTGCCGGATATCTTTGGATTATTTTTGTCACCGTCAAGGTTTTGTTTTCAAGTGTGCTGATAACAATTTTTTCGTCACACATCCAATAAGTACAGAGGAAGCGATGAAGGAAATAAAGAAAATACAATTCCAAAGAGCACAAAAATGCTATTAAGTTTGTAGTAACACTTCAAAAGAAAGACATGAAGTTTCTGCTGGTTGAATTAAATTAATTTAACAAATTCTAGTGGAAACTGGCTCTTTATCTTGATACAAATAAGCAAAACAATTGATACAGAATGGTTGCAACATCAGGATGAATATTTAAACAGAATTAGAAAGCACCTATGCATTAAATACTTTGTCTCAGGCTCACTGAATACTGTTGAATATTTGCCAGGATGAATTTAAGGGAATTATTCAACAATATTCATCAAGTCCAAGTACTTATTAAATAATTATAACAAAAAATTGATAATGATAATAAAATACTAGCTGGAGAACATAAAGCTCACCTCAGTCCAAGTGGTCCTGTAAGTGATACCAGGCATGGAATTGTACACTGTTAACATCAGCTTTCTGTTGTGTGCTCGTTGTTCCTTCTCCTCTTCCTTTTCCTTCTTTGTCAGGAAGAACACTACATCCTCAAACACATCTTTCCTGTCTCTTTCATGTACAGCCTCCCACATTGGTTCACCATCAAACAATTCCCCTGCCCTGCGCCATCGCACTGAAGAGTGCATCTTAGGATGCTTTTCCAAGAAGCTACGCAAGTCTTCACGAGCCTGTTTTGCTTTTTGTCTTTGTTCCTCCTATGAGAAACACAAGCAAAAGATTTAATCAATTTTTCATTTATTTAGTATATTGTCATAACAAAGTGTTTAATAAACTGATATGCTACATGTATCTATAAAGTGTAATGATTTGCCAATTTCTAGTGCAAGCTGTCTAGGGTAATCTTAAGGTACCTCCACACAGCGGCGGGTTGCATTTTAGGGCAATAACCATACTCCCTAACTACTTCTCTCCAACTCAATACATACAACATGGCTACTGTAAAATGGATAAGGCTGGCCTTGAGAAGATGCTCGTCAATTAAATCCCCCAATACATAAGGCTCAACCTTTAGGCCTTCTGAAATGGGTACCTCGTGATTTGAATTAGCCCTAACATCCTCACTGACAGGTGTCTGAGGTCATGTACTCTGCTTACTAAAAAAGCTATTGATTTCTCTACCCTTCTCCAAATAAATTCCACTTTGGCAAGTATTAACAAGCAAGTTTGGGGTGAGGGCTACTTTGGCAGACAAGACAAGCCTATCTTGCCCGCTGAAGTTTACCAGCTTTGATTCCACCCAAGAAAGGCTTGGAGATGATTTACAGAATTTTTGGATGTTGAGAAGGAGTCACAAATAGTGGCCAAAGAAAGTCAAAACAAAGAACAAATAAGCATTTTTTTGTGGGTTTATTGTACTACAAACACTCATTCTTGATTTTCTATAGAGCACAATATTTTTGCTATAAAATAAATCCTCTATTGACCAAACGTTTTTGGTCAAGATGGCTGGATATGGCTGGCTGCCTTGTTCTTTTTTCTGTTTTTATGGACCTCAACTTTGTCTTGGTCCATAAAAACACAAAAAAAGAACTCTGCCAATATCCCACCATGTTGACTTCACCCTTGGTCAATAATGCATATACACCCTGTATATTATTGAAATATAAATGTAGTATGGAAACTGTTAGGAATAAGATACCTTTTCCTCATTGGCTCTTTTTGTTTTATACTCATTGAATGCTTGTTTTTTCTCATTCATTTTCTTCAGGGCTCCATATCTGGGATCATTAACAATCATTCTCATGGCATTATCCCAAGTGGAATTAGATGGAACCTCCTGTCCATAGGAGTAAAGTCAAAAACACCACATTACCAAGTATCAAAGTTTAAATATATTGCACAGAAGATACATTTTTGGTGTGTAGTATTACTGGGTATTTTAACAAGTTAAAGAGGCTGTAAGGTGAGTCAAAAAATTAACAACAAGTAAAAATGCTAAGCAATACTTCACACTAGAACATCTAAAAAGTTATTTATTTATCCAACTAATTTAAAATGTTGTCCATTTTTTCCTCCCTTGAAACAACTCATGAAAGAGTAATTAACCTGTCAGACAGGTTTTTTCATTGCACAGAATAACCAACTGTCCAATATCCAGGATATTTTTAATTTGTTTGCACATTATTTGTACTCTACTGTACATAGCGCAGTCCAATAGAAAAATTTATCACCATGGGACACTGCCATAGACAGTGTCCTGAATGAACTGAAATTTGAGAAATGCTCTTTAATAGCCTAACCATCCCATTAAAAGGACAAAATTTATATTAAATCATGGTTGTATTAACAAAGATCAGCACTTCACGTAAAATAGAGCATAATGTTGCCAACATGTGCATGTTTAACTTTGCTGCTTGGAAATTATAGAATGGATAACAAATATAGCCTTCCAAATTACAGTACAAAATGTACATTACATTGTTTTATGCAAGAGGACAAAGACCCTACCTCATCGAATTGCAAAATTACCATTTTGGCTTCAAAATGAAACCCCCATTTCTTTAAGGTTTAAACAGGCTCAAAGATTATTGGCACATGTACATGAACTACCACATGTACATAAATTTTATTGTTTACTTTCAAGAAAACATATCAACTTGCCTTTTCTCTCAGGAGTTCTTTGAAAGCTTGTTTAGCTTCTTCCTTTGTTTCATAAACATACTCTTTCTTCTCCACAGTGGCAACAGCTGGAGTTTCACTTACATTCACTGCACTGTTATGTCAAAGTAAAACAAAATGGATTATCACAAATGTCTAATTTTATCAACTCTTAAATAATTTGCTGTTTGTTTTTAAACTGAGAGTGTTGTGAGGTCCAGAAAGGAAGAATGGTTAAATCATCACACAGATACAACATCATTTGATACGCTAACTCTGCCAGTCAACAAAGTTGACTGATAATGCAAATATGGACACATTTTATAGCTCCTTGTTGACTATAAATAAAAACCATTTGACGACAAAAAAAAAATCACTCACAGAGGAAACACTTCTTTAACTGACCTTGCCATGGGGTAATCTTGGGCAGTTCCCTCATCAGCTTTTTTGCCATCTTTTTCATCACTTTCCTTGTTCTCATCTTCATCTTCTTCTTCTGAAACTTCCTCTTCCCTAGATTGTTTAAAAAAGTAATCACAATTAAACTATTATCTCTGTAGCATCCTATGCCCAGCTTATATTTGAAAACTGTTTGACCTCTAAGGTGGTTTGTAAATAGTTTTTTCATAATGAACAATAAAAGAATGCATAACAGTTGACATGCACATTTGCCAGTCATTGCCAATTCCTACAATGTAACTTTGTCATTCATGCATGTTCAAATCATTTATGTAGACATGAAAGTTGGTATTGAAGATTTCAAAACTAAATATAAACCTGCAATCACTGAATAGGATTTTCAGACAAACTCAGAAAAAATGCTTGAAATACATGTACTTTTAACGTTTTCACTCTTTTTAAAAAAGATAAACATCTCTTTACTCTGTGACCCAAAGCTGACAAAAATGGAAATACTGCAAGTGTGTCAACATGCCTTACATGAAAAAGTACATATTCATTAAGTAAAATAACTAAACAACCAAGTAAAGGAAGCAAACTTTGCATCATTGAGAAATTCATACAAAATACTTACTCTTCTTGTTCTTGTTCTTGTTTTATTATTTCTGCCACAAGATTAAAAACAGCATTGGTAATTATGTACAAGAACCACATTACACCATGCTCTGTAACAAGAATGTACATAACCTCCTCCAACACAAAGCATTTGAAATTCCCATGAAAGTTAACCACTAATATATTTGTGTTAAAATATCAATAAGTGCATTCCTTGTAGCCAAACTTACCCTTAAGTTCTGCCAGTTCCTTTGGGATTGTCCAAGTTGATTCTTTGGTTTCATTGTTGTGATAATAAATTCTACCAGCCTCTGACTTGTGCTCTTTCCAAGGACAGGAGTCAAGTTGAACCTGAAACATGTCAAAGGATCAACTGTCAACAATCAACCAAAACTGAATCTATAAATTTACAGACTAAGGGACTGCAGTGTGGCAATTGATACCTGAGTGAAAAATAAGCACTTCACTTCATTCACATTCATTTTCAACAAACGCGTACAAGTATTTTCTTTTGGTCTTAAAAGACATTCATATATACATGTGCATGTATGCTGTACTTCAGGTTTTTGTTTATTCAAAAATTGGTCAAACTAGATGTTATCAAGTTTTAGTTTTAATTTGTCTCAGATCCATCACCAAACTAAGAAAAAAAATATAAGATTGAAAAAATTGTAAACATAACAGGTGCCTGGAGGGGTGCTGTGGAATGGTTTCCAAAGATGACTTCCTTGCCACCTAGAGAATAACTTCCCTCCTCAAGCCTCCCATCATGCATGTAGCTCCTATACATCCATACCACTGCCCAGCAGTTTTACACTACAACTGTTCATGTGCATGCTCCAAATTAACACCCTACATGTACCTCTCCTGGAGTCTTGAGTTCTGCTGGCTTTTGCCATGTGGACACTTTGGTGTCTGTATTGTAGAAGTATGTTCTTCCATCAGGAGCCTTGTGTTCTGTCCATGGGGTCTTTTTCTGCAAATTGTAAGATTACAAAAGAGGTTACTTCACTTCACAAAGCAAACACACTGAAATGTAATCACATACACAACACTCAGAACTACGCACAAGTCATAGCAAATATCAAGAGAACTTACAATTTCAAATTTACAGTATTGAAAGAACAGCCCTAAAATAACAATTTACTGTTTTATTATGAGATACTAGGAAGTTAGCTGCAGATATTCCACAAAAGTGGCTTTTCTTGCCTACAGTTTCCCAGAAAAATTGGAATTTAGAATATTCATTATGTGGAGGCTGGAAACCCAGAGGACTTGTAGATCAACTCTTAGAGCAAGGACAAGAACCAAAAACAAACTCAATCCACAAACGACACCAGGTCCAGGAGTCAAGCCCAGGCCACAGTAGGAAGGAAGTGCCCTCATCAACACACCACTCCAGCTTACATGTAGTAGCACTAAACTTTCATTGCTTGTGTTATGTAAAAGGTGCTTAAAATAAAACACCTGTACTACCAGAGGCTAAAACATATTGCTGGGTTTAAAGGAGGCTTGAGATAGTTTCTTCATCTTTAGCACTCATTATCTAGTTTAATAGCATTGACATAACAACTGCCAACATCAAATTGTTCAAGCCACCACACATCAACATATGTCTCACCCCAGGTGGGACCACAAGGTGCATCTCGATCCACATAAAAGTTTAATAAGATCAGAATAAAACTGACAACTGAACTGCTGAAGAAGACACTTCTAACATGAAATATGCATTTATTTGAAAAAGAAGTGCTCAAAAAAATGAGACCTCTCACGGCAAAATGTACACCAGACGCTTTCTGTTTTCACACAGCTTTCCATTTACAACCTGTTTGTCAGCTGTTCAGAAAAATTTGCATCCGTTTGAATGGCTTTGGTCATCCATTCAATAGAAGCATCCATCAAATGGCTTGGTCATCCGTTCATCAAAAACATCAGCCCGTTCAAATGGATTGGTCATCCATGCGTTGAAAAACATCAGCCCATTTGAACAACTTGGACTATTTTCTGTCAAACAACTTGTATCACCTATTTGGAAGGTTCAAAGTTTCATTCACTGAAGATAACTCCATTCAAGCAGCATCAGTCATCTGTTCTAATATTTAGAAGATTTGTCCAACTTCATTAGCTCAAATTTCGACCATAAACACTGTGCGTACACAGGCAATCACAGATTTTTTTCCTGATCTTTCTCAGACAACCCCACACAATAAACACTCTAGCTTTCTGTATACCCAGCATTTTCCCTATACAGTATTCGGCTTATTAGAGCTTGAGTCGAGTGTAAAAGGAAAACACTTTTTCACCATTGATGCGATAATATTCATTATTAGACAATCTATGCCAAAGACACAAGTATGTTAACAATGCATTTCAAAAGAAGCCAGTCAAACACCTAAACTTTAGCTATTTGTGTGTTAATATTACAAAATCTTTTTTGCCATCAACTCTTTTGTTAGTCAATAGGACCACTTAGAAACAATGGATTGGATAGTGTTGTGTTACCTGTCACACATGTCTACTTTATGCAAATATCACAAGATTGTACTATATTAAAACCAGAAATGGAATCGTGCACAGATGTTTACGGCATTGAATTCACTGTCAGAAGAAAAGATAAAGGGAACAATTTGGCAACATGCAAAGCTGCTAGAAAAAAGTTGTAGTCGTGCTTTTGTGCAATAAAGTGGCAATAAACACTTGACACAACAAAGATAAATAATGACAACTTGACCTTCAAGGGTTGTTCAAGTTTTGCTTTTAATAGAAGATGCGGAACTAAGTCTCAGTTACTAAATTTGAATACTTCATCAGGCAATTTTATAGTAACTGTGGAAGTCAATATTTTTGTTACATCAGAACAGTTGACCATCCATTGGAACATTCTTTAAACATGAGGTTCCAACAAAACCTGGATCAGACCAGATCTGTCCATTAGTTCAGAGTGATAACCTACCCTTCAGCCTTTATGACAATTGTTTTTCATGAGCTGATCAAAATTAATCATAAACCTGTTCATCCGTTATGTTAACCCATTTGAAAATTTTCACAAGCTGTTCAGTCATTTGTGTGACCCATTTGATAATTTTCACAAGCTACTCAGTCACTTGGGTTACCTGTTTGAAAATGTTGAAATGTTGACAAGCTGTTCAGTCATTTGGGTAACCTGTTTGAAAATTTACACAAGCTGTTCACAGTACTTGATAACCCATTCAGCTGTTTGATAGCATCTGTTCAAACGGGCAAGTTACCCGTTTGTTACCTGTTCAGTAGCCGTGCGTTTCACCCATTTAACAGAAAGCCATTAGTATACCTTTCTCCCTGAGAGGTCACAAATTGTAACTTTCTAGTTTACATAGAATTATTAATCTTATCATAACTTTTGCTAGGGACAGTGGCCATCATCCTAAAATGTAACCTGGCTGTAGAAATAACCAACCTACACATTCAGGGCGTGAAATTAATTTTTTTTTCTGATAGCCACTTGGCTCCTAAATTCTTCAAAGTAGTAGCCAATTCAAAAAAAGTTGGTCACCATTTTCAAAGACAAACAAAATCTTTCTTTATGCTGTCAGCGTTCTAGATAGACCCTCCAAAATTAAGTTAGGGAAAAGATCTTTAATGTGCGACAAAGTGGACACTAGGATGGATGATATGCAATGTTAAAGCTCATCTAAATTCAAGATGGCATCTAGTTATTGATCGAGATGTATGTGCTACATTTTGGCAACAAACTTAATGAGGAAGTTTGCCGTGGATTTATCTCTGCAAATCTTTTTAATTCACTATATCTCTTGGTAAGGCTATGATGAAACACTCTAGTCGCCAATTTGACGACTAACTTTCAGGATTTGGTTGCCAAAGTGAAAAATTTAGTCACATTGGCACCTGTGTTAGGCACAATTTCACGCCTTGCACATAATATTTTTTCAGTTGTACCTTTGGAGGTTTTGGTTTCTTGACCTTCTTCTTCTCTTTCTTGACCTCTTCCTTCTCATTCTGTTGTTGCTCAGATTTGTTGGTTTGTGTTGGGCTGTCTGCAGGTTTATTTTCTTGTTCTTGGATTTGTTTGACTACTGAAGGGGAGCTGGTGCCCCCAGACTCAGCTGCCACTTGCATAGGTCTCACAACAGCAGGCACTAAGAAAATCGCAGACAAACAAACAAATTTGAAACCATGCACACTGAGAGGCTGGAAAAAAACACTGATTGACCCTTTAAAATAATTGTGTCTCTGGATTGTGTAAATCATGATGCAAAACACCTCAACAAGTCTGCCTCAGATTATAATTCTAATAAATTATCTTCATATAGAAAACTTTAGACAAAAACTGTAGGACAGCTTGGCTGGTTGTTGAGGTTGGAATTCAACAGATTTGAGAACATGATACAAGCACCAGGAAATTTCTTAAAAAAAAAAAAAGCTCACTCGAAAGCTAACTAACTGATTCACTGGTTTAAATTTACATACACTATTGCTATAATAGCAACACACAAGAAGATCTGACACAATTTTTTAAACAATTTGTAAAGGACTCAACAAAAAGTTATTAAAAAGCTAATAGTATTCTTACTCATCACTACTGGTGAACCACTACTTGGTATTGGTTGAAATGTTCCAGTCACTTGCTGCCCCATAGTCTGCTGGGGAAGTTGTTGAGGATAAGGCATTCCAGGCATGCCACCTGGGGGATAAGCCATTGGCTGACCAGTTGGCATGGCAACAGGCTGAAAAGGAGGCATTCCGGGGGGACCATATCCAGGTGGCATCATTGGTAGTCCTGCTACCTGTTAAACAAATACAATGCATTGAGTTCACGTCTCTACATACACGTTGCTGTAAAAATGTTCTGCATCACCTACAGATATACAGGTGATGTAAAGGAATGATTTGTGCTCTAAGAACAAGTTGTTGGACAGCCACAAGAAGAATGTGTGCATGCAAGAGATTAATTGCAAATGCATGCAATAAGATTTGTCTTTTGTTCTTCACTGCACTCTACTGTACTTTTTAATGCATTTTTTAAAAACTGATGTGGTTTGCAAAATAGTGTCACTCAACTTTCTTAATTATATGCAATGCTTATGGTTAACCACAATCAAGCCAAATAGATTGTCCCTTCAGAAATTGGTTCTTCAGTTGACTACAATATACTCTCTTATTTGTTTCAATTATTTTATCCTACATTATGTGTTTTGAAAAGTCAGACTGATTCATATTAGGATTATAGCCATGACTGGACTTCGCGAATTAAACATTTTCAGCATAATCAGTGCTTTCAATTAGATCTGAAGCAGGTGGCTACCTAGGTGGCACCTGCCAGAGGATAATGTGAAAAACAATTTCCCTCTTGTTAGCCCATTAGTTCCATTCAGAATAAACAGGCTTTATACAGAGTCTTTGGTGTTAGACTTTGATAAGTAATTATTAAATATGAGTCTCCTTTGAACCAATCATTTAACTGATCCTTTTATTTCTATACAAAACTTTTTGCTGACACGTAAACCCGCTCCAAGACTTTCACACAAAAGTCCTTTGAAAGGATATATGGTTACTTGTTACTGACATTTGAGTCAACATGTTCTTGAAAACCCAATTTTTTTTTTTTTTGCTGGAAATGTGGTATATGATAAGGCAATATCGATTTTTTTTACCAAAACCTTCTTCTAAAGGTAAAAGTTGACTGAAAGAACTCTAAAACATCTCAAGATGTTTTAGGTCTTACTGCTGGAGTTTGCTTGAAAGCTTCCAAAAAGTCACAGAAAGACTTTTAATAATGGCAACCACCCAAAATTGCATAATACTAAACACTTTCAACAGGAGTCTACAAGATAGTATCCTGTGTATCAACTTTCGATAAGCACTTGTTCTTAAATTTTCTTGCTAAGATCCAACCCTTTCTTCATCTAGCCAAGACTGATTCTATTGTTTTTGATTCATACATCACTTTCAGACTCACAGCTGCTTTAAGTATGATCTTTGTTTGCAGAGTTTCCTTTGGCTTGCAATTGGAAACAAACCCCTCAGTCAGACATGGTTTGATGCTACTCTGGTTTACAGATTTAGTGAATGTAACCAAAGAAGTTACAATTCATAGATCCAACATTTTGACACTCCTGTCTAGTGCCTTCATCAGGGGTGATCTAAACACTACAACAAGAGGTCCTTTTACACAATCACTATTTAGCTGCCTTTTTCCTAATGAGATTAAATAGGCATCAGGAAGCAAGCTGCCATCATCACAATTTAAAGGAGTGTGGGTGGAGTTAATATGCCAAGCTTCCAGACAAAGGTGTTGGTGGTAATGCCAATTAGTGGTGATAATTTTAGACTTATCCCACCCAATTATATAGTTAGTTGGACAAGTGTGCTCCAATAAAGCTGAATTTTCTTTCTTGCAAAAGAAAACCGCTTTTTGATGCTCTTTCAAACATGTACCAAACTAATGGTTGGTCTGTCTGATGTATTTATTCTCATAATCATTGCAAGGAATAGAACAAATAGCATTCGTTTGTTGTTATTTTGTGACAGGATCCTTCAGTTTGGCAAATTAAATCAAAATAATTTAAACCTCTCAGTCTCCTGTCTTGAAACACAAATGCACTTTTAGCAATTGAAAATTTTTTTAAATTATTTTTTATTGGATGAAATTAAAGGTAAGCAGCAGTGAATTACATGGCTTGTATTTATTGGAAAAACCCCAGGATTATTTTTTTCCCCAGAGGTGTTCCATTAATGATGAATTCAGCCACTAAAGTTTATATAAGATAATTGAGTTAAATAAATTAGCCAATGAATTCCTTAGGGTAAACAATCAGGTTTTCCATCAGATTGAAAACAACCATCAACCTTATATTAATTCTGAACTTATGGCTAAAGTAATGATATTGTAGTACGAGTGAAAGGGTAGACACACAAGGGCATGGGGTGAAAAGGAGAAAAGACAGAGAATTCTTTGATGCACAAGAGATCTTCCCTTGGATTTCACATTACAGCCCTTCATCCCAAGAGATCTGTTTTTTCCACTCTTCATCAATTCCGTCTTGCAAATTCACTCCTATTTCTGGAGTTTGTTTGCATCTCCCTATCTTCAAAGTACATAGAAACTGCTCAAATTGCAGATTTCCTTGTCTTATTAATCAACTAAAATTATCCGAAAACACTTTTTTAATAAAAATTACACGTTCATAACTGTTATCAAACTGATCATTCTTAGCTTACCGGATAACCACCGGGCATCATTACAGGCGGTGGGTTTCCAGAGTAACCTTGTCCACTTCCTGAGGAAGAAGGGTATCCTCCAGACGCCTGAAAAGAGCAAAGAGGAGTTACCTTAGGAAATTCTGCATCTTTCACGTGGTAAATACATTTCTCTTGCATACAAAACATACCATTTTCCGGCGCTGGCGAACAGAGTTATCGATTCACTTCTTAGTGTCAAGCGCGTGTACTGCTGTTTCCCACAAGGCAATGTTCACCTTATACATCGTGTACGTGTAATAAGGCTTCCTTTCCGCAGAGGGATCTGGGGATTACTTACTTTGGTAGTAATCATCAAAAAATGGCTGGTTTCCCAAGGTGAGGGTATTTTTTCTGATGTGCAAGACATGTCTTCCTCCGGTTGTGGCCGAAGATTTGCCGACTACTTTGTAATCAGCGGATTAGATCTTGTAACTGGACTAGAAGCTGATCAATTGTCAGGTTTGTGAGAAATTTATACACAGTTTACTTCGCTGTTCTCGATGTGCTCATACTAAAGATTCGTCACAGACCCGTGAGGCAGATGTGATTTGTTTTTTTGACATGTCGTTTCGTTTGATTTGTGCCAGTACTATTGATTAGTGACCATTTAACATTCGGCAACGTTCATGACGCCTCCACGGTTAGAAACTTTAATGTTAAGAGATACGCAGTAGTAGTTTTATTCTAGAATGTTATAATTATATATCCTAGATCTTCGTATGTCAGCTCATATTTATTTTTGAATATATTTTTGTCCCAACGTCAAGCAGCGACGGTAGTCAAAAAGTAAAATCACAGGTGCCTATATCTGTTAAATTTATACTTAAAATGAGAAGTACAGTTTATAAAATTTACTTCATAATAACTTAGGTAAATTTATTTTCGAAGTTATATTATGTACCACAGAAATAAGATATGGCTAGGTTCACGGCTGTTCTTTAGTTCCTATGGATAATTTCCACTTGAAAACAAATTTTCTGTCACAATCGCAGATGATACACAACTACCGTGTAGGTTCTTGTGGATTCATTACATCTGTTTAGATTTTTCATGAATCCATTTACTGTAGCTGTACTTTAGTTTGGCCGCATATAGTAGTTGAACTGCTTGGTTTCCTCAGCAGCTGACAAACAGAGATATCATATGTCTAGAATTCATTTTATAATCCTTGAATTTGTCTTAGACATATGAGATATCACTTCTTCCAAACCGGTCACATTAACATAATGTGCATATATTGGCTTCAGCAACTTTCCTACGAGTGTTCTTGTATTGCTTCAGTGGCTTTTTATTTGATGTTCTTTGAAAAGGAGAAATTTCTAAAGTATTCATTTTGATTCATCTGCAAAAAAAAATCTTACTATTTTTTGGTTTGTTTGCTTGTTTTTTTTTTCTTTTTTTCTTTTTTTTTTTTTTGTACATTAGGCTTATATGTATATTGCTTGCAATTTAGAACAAAACTATTTAAGCTTAATTAGCATATGTGGTTTGATTTATGATTCTAATATGCACAGTCATACTCTATTTTACATTTTTTCTATATTTACATTGATTTTGTTTCCTTATATATCTGCAGTATTAATCTAGCAGAGTAAAGCTGGTAAATTAAAGACATTGCAAACCAGTAGAAATGCATTGTATTTAATTTTTGATGGCTTTTCGAGAATGTAACATTTGAGTTTGTGAACTTCTTTACCCTAAAATCGTTCAGCCTTTGCGTTTCAGTGATAAGTTGCCATTAATTGGTCATAATTATATACTTGTAAGGGAAGGTATTTCAGTCTGTGTTTGTTTCTCTTGGTGACAACCAATTGGTTTAAGTGCACAATGTTTCACCCTTAAAAGACATATTAGCTGAAAAAGGATTTACAGTGTCTCACTACCTTGGCTTGAATTGTTTAGAGCCAAAAAAGAATCAATTCAGAGTTGTTTTGTTACCATGATTTGTTGTGATTTGGATAATTTCTTGATTCAAATTTTTTCAAACCATTTGCATTTTTAGTTTCCCTAGTTTCAGGTTATGAAAATGGATGAAAATAGAAAATAAGAATCAAACTGGTTTTAAAAATTTGGGACCAAAAAAAAAAAGAAGAAATTTAAACCATAAATTATATTTTGTGGTTTAACCAAATTTTAGGTCAAACTGGTACCAAACAACAAAGCCATGTACCATGATTTGTTTGAATTAAACTACCTTGATAACTGAACTCAATTTAACCTGAAAACATTTTTAGCCTCAACTGACACAAATGTCATGTCACTGTTCCCTACAGTCTAATTTAGTTGTAGTGAACCAGGGATAAGTGCTAAGCAGGTTTCCAATAATGGAGTCCAAGAATATACAGCTATAGATAGTTAAATGTTGTATAGGTGTAGGATGTTTTCTAAGATACGGTTGTATTGAACATGTAGCATGCCCTATATTTGTACAGTCAACTCTCTCATAAGCAGACACCTATGGTAATGGGAAAAAGTGTCTGTTGACTCACAGGAGAGTGTCATGCCAGACTCTTGTTTATGTTAAACAAATGGGCAGCTTACTTTCCCATGGGCAAATGAAGATTTTATAAAACCAATTGCCACTGTTCTGTTGGTCTGTCTAAAATCAAGACAAATTCAAGATAAAGTTTATTGCCAAGAGTCAATTATTATGTATGGGGTGTCCGCTTACAAGAAAGCATGAACAATAAACAAATCCATGTGTCTGTAAGTAGAACCATCTGCATACAAGAGTGTCTGTTAGCAGAGGCTTGACTATAGAGTTGAATTCGCCTGTATAATTTTCAAGAAGTCGTTGCTTTGTTTTTGACAATGATAATGATTTGTCCATTGCAGGTGACTCATTGCATATATCTCCTTTGGAGCGCTCTTACAAAGCCAAGGTTTTGATGCACTTTCCTTCAAATGTTGAATGGAATCCTTTTGATGAAGATGCTGTTCGTATGGTAAGCCTCCTCCCAAAATTACTCTCACTGGTAATTTATTTGAAGATATTTGATCACCTGTGTTTTTTGATGATGCACAAAAACTTTTACACTTGTATCCCATTTTCATCATGTCAGATTTTTCAAATATGAAATTTATATGCAGTGCTCTACCAACTGAGCTAGCAAGCCAACTGGGAGCTGGTCACTATGTTGGTTCCAGAATAAACCTGTGAAGTGGTGAATAAATGACTGTGAATATATGCAAGTCATAAACAGTCATAACTGTGGATAAAGACGTGAATATGAAAGTGATCTTCGTAGTAATGAACACTACTTAAGCAGTAGTGAAAAGTAGTGAATTTTCACGTCTTTATCTGCAGTTCAAATACGTGACTTGCATATATTTACAGCTGTTTTTTTACCACTTCACGGGTTTAATTTGGAACCAACACAGTGACCAGCTCCCAGTTGGCTTGTTAGCTCAGTTGGTAGAACACTGCACCTGTATCGCAGAGGTCATGGGTTCAAATCCCATACAAGCCTGAATTTTTTTCAGGCCTTCTTTTCACTGCTGCTTAAGTAATGTTCATTACTGTGAAGATCACTTTCATATTCACATCTTTATCCGCAGTTCAAATATATGACTTGCATATATTCACAGCCATTTATTACACTATTGATTATAATTGTGCTGAATGCCTTGGAACAGGCCATTTATTAGGGGGTTAAACTAGACCTTATACTGTGGATTTTCTCTAATTGTGTCAATCCATCCTGCATTTATTTCCTTTTTTTTCTTCAGCTTTGCCTGCCTCAAGGACTAACTTTCAAGAAGGAATCTGAATGTCATGAACAACATTTTCACTCTTTTCTGATTACTCGTGAAGATGGCTCCAGGGTTTATGGCTGTGCTCTTACATTCTATGAAATTGTCAAAGATGCTCAGATCTGCAAAGCAATGGGCACACTACAGGCAATGCATGATGCAGAGCTAGCCATTGCAGAATCACGGTCTCGTTCAAAATCTCCAGTCTTTGTCACAAATAATAGTGCTGCATCATTGGAAACAGATAATCGCAGTGAATATTTAAACACCAGCTCTGACATGCTCAATATTTCTAATAGAAAATCATTTAATGTTAGAGAAGATACTCTTCTAGTTTCAAAATCAATCTCTATTATAATGCCATTCCCATTTATCTCTGCTGGAAAGGGTTTCCTGGAGCAGATTTTGAGGGCCGCGCAGAATGAAGAAAATTTACAACTTCCTTTGGAATCATACATTTATAATCTCCTGTTTGAGGTGCCTCTTCCACCTCCTGGAAAAACAATGAGGTTCAATTGCTGTGACTCAAGCATCACCTGTCAAAGACCAGGTGTAAATGAGCTCCCTCTGTTTGATTATTCATTCAAGGAGCTTTTTACTTTGCTTGGTATTGAGAACATTGTGAAGCTGTTTACTTGTACCCTGTTGGAACAACAAATTTTGTTATTATCAAATGGTAAGTAAGATGACCTAACAGTTTTTGGAAATTATGTTACTATTAAGCTTGTCTCATGATAACCTAAATTAGAAAGCTCATGTTATGAATTGATTTCGTAAAACCATATTTGAAGCAAGGCTCAATTAATTATAATAATATCATTGGACGATACTAATTGCTATTGCAAAAGCACAATGTATGTGAGATGATGTGTAAGGCATACAAATGTAAGATGTGGGTAAAATTTTTTATGGTTATTGCTAAGCTTCAATCTCTGAAATGATTATTTCTGCTATGATTAAACAATCATATAATTATGTACTGGTAAGAAATTTTTCCATAGCTATCTTTTTTGCCATTGGGATAAGATTATTATCTATAAGGTCTAGAGTTTTATCAGGAGGATTGTTGGCAGATCTTTTCAATATTTAAAATAAAGTTATTTATAACCTTTATTGTATGTTTTTGATGTCATAATTTACCATGTTTTAAGAGAACATATTGACTAAAAAGTACTGTACATCCTATGAAGCACTGTTTACAGTTAGTATAAATGTAGACCTTAAAAATGTTATCATTTGTTCAACAGATTTCCACAAGTTTATGTTGGTGGCTGAGAGTGTGACAGCAATTCTTTTTCCTTTTGTTTGGCAACATGTGTATGTTCCAATTCTACCAGCGGCTCTGTCACATTTTTTAGATGCACCAGTACCTTTCCTTATGGGAATTTATTGTGCTTCTGAAGAGGATAAAAATAACCTGTGTCTTCCATCTGAGGTGCATTTGTATTTCTTTTATTTATTTTATCAGTGGTGGAATTTGCCTTTTGACTGAGATGTTTTATGAAGTTTTGTGTTGATCAAAATACATTGCAGAATTTGAGTACTACAAACCATTTACTGTAAATGTATTTACTTTCTGTGTTTAATTATTTTTTCTCAGGCTTCCCTCTGCTTAGTTGACATAGACAACTGTACTGTATCAATGCCAGAAGATCTTCCTGTGTTTCCAGATGAGCAGGAGCTGATTGAAGAGCTGACAGATACTTTAAAGCGATTAAATGTGTGTTTACCCCAGGAAAGTCTAAGTCAACCAGGAAGTGGAATGAATAGTTTGGAAAACTCATTAGAAATTCCACCAGAAAATAGTTTCACACAAACCGCAAATGGCAGTTCTGACTATGAAACTGGGAGCAATTGTGACTCTCCACAAGGATCACCTCGATCCAAGTCACCTATCTCTGGGTCACCACATACAGGATCACCACTCTCAGGGTCACCACGCTCAGGGTCACCCCGCTCTGGGTCGCCTGTTCTAGAAGCCAAGAAAATCAAACATAAGGACTTGCCAAAGAGGTCTCACAGAATGAAGGCTCGTGGAAAAGTTGAATCTAAAGTACCCAAGTCTAAATCTTCTACCAGTTTGGATATTACAAAAAATCCCAGATTGCAGGCAATTGCAGCAATTGCTGAGAGGACTGGTATAATAGCACCGATTTCAACAGTTGCTTCAAACTTAGAAAAATCTGTTTCTGATACCCAGCTACAGCAATTTGCTGGCTCAGAAAATGAGTTTATTCTAGGAGAAGAGGCAAAAGAAATTTCAAGAAGTCAACAACACAAAAATGAATTCAATACTGCCATTAGGGAGATATTTGCCAATCGATTCACACAGCTTCTTCTTGAGTATGAGTCATTTGTTATTCAGCCTAAGCAAGACTTAGAAGATTGGACCTCAAATAGGGAACAAATGCAAAACTTTGACAAGGCTTCCTTCCTTTCTGACCAGCCTCAACAATTTCTTCCATTTCTTTCACCATTTACTGAGACACAGATGTTTGCGAGCTTCATTGACATGAAAATAATGGGAACTTGGGAAGATCCAGACCCTAGATTGGCTGTGTTTGATCAGCGTGTGGAGAATTTGAAGACAAGACTTGGAATCACCAGATCACCTTCTTATGAAAAGTGCATGACCTTTAGAAATGCAGGTTAGTGATTAAAATGAAATTCTTAGTCAGAGTAACATTTTTGCCACCATGAAGTTCTCCTTTGGGGGTTGCTTATTGTTGTACAAGAAAAGATATCAAGAAAAACATGAAAACAATTAATATTCAGAAGAAAAGAATTGCGGAATAACAAAGCACTCTTACAATGTACCTTGTATTCAGCTACTCTATCAGGCATAGAACATGATCTTTACCTTCATGTCATTGGACATTACATGACTGTAACTACATTTCTTAACAAAACTCATGCATTGTTATTTTGGAGAAAAGATTTGCAAATGAGCTAAAAATTTAACTCTGATCTTTCAGATGTCTAAACATAGTCTCCTAGTAGTCTCTTACTTTAAAGTTAATGGTGAAATTTTTGTTATTCTTAAGTAAACATACACAGGTGCAATTATTGTTATTAGCTTTTTGTGCCATATCACACCTCCAGTATTCAAAGGAGCTTTTAGCTTGAAAGAAGGCAATAAGGGCTAGATACATTGTAACTTTAAGTATAGGGCATCTCTCATCATTTAATAACTACTCATGCAATAATTTTATTTTCTTTATTTGTATTTCAGTTCAAGTTCTCTTACGCCGTTCCAACTCTGTAGATCACATGGCAACGCAACCCCATAATCTAAATATTTCAGAAAAGAAAGGTCTGATCTTATTAATTCCTATTCATTCAATTTATATTATAGGAAAAGAAAAAAATATGGCTGCTGGTAACAATAAATTAAATTTGAAATTTTACATCTGTCTTAATAGGCATGCAGTCTTAAATAATTAACAATTCTTTGCCAAGTGAAGGTGAATAGTGATGGATAGTTACCTTGCCACTTTGTCTCATTGGCTACTCAGAGGTGAATAGTACTTGCTATTCACTTCCACACAGGCCAATCAACTCATGCGAAAAGCACTATTCACTTGTGTTGTATATTATATACTAATATTCAGTATTTATCATTCAGACTATGTGATAGAACATTCATTTGTTTTCATAGGATGTTTTAGTGACATCATTGATTATCTGGTCCTTTTTGATTAACCTTTTAATTTATCTTTTGTGTGTACATCTTGTAGTCAGTAGCAGTGGTTACTTCATGAACTTGAGTTCAGAGGTTCTATGTGATGGGCCCAACTCCAAGAGGTACATGTGAAAAGTTTTCCCATTATTTTTTAGAGTACATGAAGGTTAAGAAGTTTGCAAAGATTACAGTATTGTTCAGTATTACATGTATTGTGACATGTCTACAATTAGTAAGTACAGTTAGTAAAGGCAAATAGGAATGGAGAGAGTTTACTCTAAGTGAAATGTGAAGATTTTCCAATAGGAAATTGTAATTTTCTTGGATGGATTATCTCTTTCACATACTGTCTACTATGTTTTCACTTTTTTGTAATTTTGAAAATGACAACTATGATAATTGTTTATAATTATTTATATGTGCTTTGTGAAAACTTTTATTTTTTGTAGTGGTCATCAGTCCAAAGTGAAATGGAGAAAAAAGAGTCGGCAACAGCAGCAATCTGAACACATTTTTCTCAATACCACCCAGGTATAACACATTTGTCTTTCAAAACTACATTCTAGAGGACAATTATTTTTGTTTTTTATCACTTACACAAATTTTACAGTTTGAAATTTGCAAAGTACCTCAAACCTACATGTCTGTCAAAGATGCATGTATTTCTTGTGCTTTTCATTATCATGCTACATGTATATAGTTTACACTGTTTGTTTTTTTTCTAAGAGAATGATGATTCCAAGAAAATCTGTAATTATATTCAATTTAGTAAAGATACATGAAGACATATTCTGGTTGATTGGTTTCTTGGACTTCAGTGAAACCCAAACATAGGTTCAGCTGAAAAATTTGCAAAATTTGGTGGAGTGTTATTCTGCTGCAGTTTTCTTGTTTGTTACCTGACATGCTTAATGAGTTGTGTGACAGACTAAATGGTGAAATATTTTAAACATTTAAAAAATGAAGCTACACAGTAACACAATGTTCAATACTGGGATGAACTGTATTTACAAACATCTATAACTGATGTGCTTTTTATCACAAGTAGGGTTTCTGTAGCTGGTTTTTAGTGTTATCTACATTTACAAATTAGATTATTATATGCTTTTGAATGTATTTTATTTCATATGGATGACGTGACAAGAAACACTAATAATATTACTGTCTTGTTTTGATAAGAGGTGTGGTGACACTCAATATAAGAATGCACAATATCATGTCATAAGGTCATTGATGTTGACCTGATATTGGATGTTATTCACCAACTCATACATGTCTTGTCTGAGGTATATTTCTAAAGTGAAAGCAATTTTGGTTACTGTTAAACCATATAGTGTGAGCAAAACTGTGTTCACTTGATAGAGTTACATACAAGTCATGTACTTGATTCATGTCACCTGGAATTTCATCACAAAGTCAGTTATTTGTAATTTTAGGATGGAAAGAAGATGAGAGACAAACTGGCAACAAGCATAAAGGTATCTTAACTTACCAGACATTTTCTGTGTGTGCTTTGGTACATGTAGCTTGAATGAATGATGAAGCTACACTTCTTTAAAAACATTTTTTTTTTATTTGCATCGAACTCCCAAATAAAGTGGTGACAAATAATTTTACAGCTGTGAGAAGCAGAATAATGATACATAAATCTAATCTGACATCTATCTGATGTTACAAAATCTGTAATGTGTTTCCTTTATGCATAGAAATCGTTAATTAGACTCACTACTTTACAAGACGTTAATTTGAAAGATATTTTATAAATCCTCAAAGGTGAATCTTTGATTTTGTGTTAACTTATTCCCTAAACTTCATCTATTTTATGTCTATATTGAGGAGAATTTTTGCTTAATGTTGTGTTGACCCTTTTTATCAAGCGCTGTTATAATATAAACTCCTGAAATCTTTTTTATGTACATTTTCCGCTTCTAAATCAAATAGTTTAATCTTTTTTTTATAATTAGTGTGCCCTTGAGAATTACTTTTGGATTACCCTTTAAAGAAACTTTGGTGGATACTTTTTTAAAATTTTAATCAAAGTGTGTTTTTCTTGTAAGAAATATATGCAGGAGGCTAAAGCTAAAAATACTCAATTTGGAGACATGGCTTTGGAGTCAACTCAAACTGGCTTTATTCAGAAACTGCTAAAGGAATGCAAGCAGAAGGTAAAGGTTCACCTTAATTCATAAACAAGAAAAGGTTTTACTACTTTGTTATTGTTAACTGTACTCTCACCATTTTGGAATTTTGGTTGGAGCAATTTACCTCGGTGCATGAATTTGGGATTGGGAAAAGTGAGAATTTACAATACAATTCTGTACTTTTGTGGTAAAAAGTATCAGTACTGCAAATGTGTATTGAGACCATTAATTGGTGAGCAACCCTTAGCTATTAAAAAGAGGAGTTATGTGTGTATATTCTCGTGACACATAGTAATAAGTGTAATTGTTTTATGATGCAGTCACCTCCAACATGGATCAAATCATTTCAACTGCATGCTCTTTGCCTTCTTCAAGCAAGGTTGTCTGATTATTTACAAAGCATCTTATCTGACAAATGTAGCTCATAACTTAAAAAAGACCTCCAGATTTTAGTCCTGACATTGCTATCCACATCAGAAGTGACCAAGTATATAATATGACAAATTATTTTGTTATCATTATAATAATTGTTTTGATCTTTACTACTTTTATCATCATCATTTTTTCATACAATTACTGTCATTATTATTATTATTATTATTATTATTATTATCATTATTATTACTTTTATTAGTAGCAGTAGTATTATCATTGTGAGAAATATTTTTTTTATACAGTCCACTGAATGATTTGGGGGTGTTGCTCCTTTCACACCTGCACTTGAGGTTTTGAAAACACAAATTCTTGATAGTTGCTCTTGTCTGCCTTTATAATAAGTAACGTCTCCTCTTACCTGCAAAGCCCTATTACTATTTTCAGACAAAAAAAATTTTGGTGCAGAAGATGGGACAAGAAGCAGTGGATCTTGGACATTCTGATGCAAATGTGTCTGGAGTGGAAGAGAATACATTAATAGCCAGTTTGTGTGATCTAGTGGAAAGGATTTGGAGCCATGGTCTGCAAACAAGAGAGGTACAGTCTAGACATTGCCTTTAAGCTACCACTGCTTGCATTCAACATAAATACTTGTATTCCTCCATCCCCATTGCTTTATTGGGACCCCCGTCTATTGAACCACTTGTCTAAAGCTTCAACTCCACCTCCCCTCCCCTCTCTCATTCATTTGGGCTTTGTAGCTTTAGTTAACAATACAAAGTAAATATACTCATTTTAAAAACCTTCAGGGATTTCCTTCATAAATATCATCGATCTTTCTACCAGAAAATAAACATACTCTAAGTGGTTTTCATTAATTATAACCTATTTTAATTAACTATTTGTTTTACTCCATTAATCCTAAACTCCACTAAATACTATTATTTCTCTAACAAGCTCTCGATTTGCAAGGTTCCCAGACAGGGGCTTAGTAGAATTGGATCAATCAGAGAGAAAGGTTCATTAGAGACGGGGGGGGGAGGTGGAAGTTTATTAAAAACGTGTGGATTAAATTGTAGTTCCCAAGCTAAAAACCAAGGATGTAGCTTATTAGAGAAAAGGGAGACTTTGAAAAGAGGAGAGGGCCTGGTAGAGGGTGTATACTATGGACATCTATAGGTTTTCATTTCTATAACAAGGAGAGTTTCATTGAGTTGAAATTTTC
Source organism: Pocillopora damicornis (assembly GCF_964200805.1). Classification (NCBI taxonomy): domain Eukaryota; kingdom Metazoa; phylum Cnidaria; class Anthozoa; order Scleractinia; family Pocilloporidae; genus Pocillopora; species Pocillopora damicornis. The sequence goes on from NC_142671.1 coordinate 17,131,446, forward strand.
TGTGTGAACCACATCTACATGTAGCAATGTACAATATTTTCACCTATGATAACATTCATTATTTTGGCCACCATTTTGAAAGAGGGTCCAACATTGATAATATTGAGGAAATTCTGTTGTTCCTTAATTTTAGGGTAAATCAGCTGTGTGGTCACACTTGTTAGCTTTCCAGCTTGAATGTGAAGAGTTAGAAGAGGAAATAGTAGACAGTCAAGACACCAATAGTCTTTCACCCTCGACAGGTATGATACTTGTGTAAAGAGGTGTATTTTATGTAGGTAGTGACAACATGAACCAAATTTAAGCAAACAGCTTGAAATGCGAAAAAACGCGAATGACTAAGTCACGATTGGTGTAAGTTTTACCTGGAGAGGCTGGCGCAAGGTTTTGAGACCAATCACAGATTGTTTTCTACAATCGGTTAAAATTCCTCTTTTGATTTGTTATTTTAGCCAACAAGGACACAGACAAACAGAGTCAGTTGAGAAGGAGGTGCACATCACCTGACATCGCAAAAATGCTGCAGTCTGTTCAGCTGTCAGAACAGCAATCCACTTTTGGCTCAATATTAGCTGACATGAGGTATATTATCTGTACATCAGCGATTATTATCGAGTTGTTGAGTGCATCTTGTACACAATGAATACCTGTATTTCAACGGACTTGCTTAGGGCTCCAGATAACCAGCCTTAAATTGCGTTCTTACCATCATTTCATCTTTTTGCTGAATAAATTTGACAAGAAGCATCCGTTCAATTTCCTTAGATATCTCGTTGTGTTCGTTGTGTTACTTTGCTTAGAGATCTACGCCAGAAATTTGCTTCTAATATTTGGGGAAGCATCCTTATATGGCAAATGTTTCCCACAATTATTCAAGCGGTCTGAAACTGCAAGAGATAAAACAGGAATGTTTTGGTTGACCTTCAACGCAGCACTTCACTAAGTTGTTAGATTGCCACAAAAAGAAAAGCGCGCATTGCCCTCCTATTTTTTTTGCCATAGCTAAGCTTTTAGCCGCAGCCCTACGGCGTACTTGGTTATTTGCGCCTTAGTCAGACAAGTTCGGAACAATTTTTTGCTTTGCATTTTTTGGTATGTACAATGTATGATAATTTTTTTGTTTCCACTAGCCACGTGCAGGGTATGGCTGAAATCAAAACTGACATCGGACATGCTCGAGCATGGATCAGGTGAGCATAACGTATGGCCTGGATGTTAGCATCAGTCATTTCATCTTTCCCTTCAAAAACACGCAATTTAGAACCAAGTTTCTGTCCTTTTCATGTTTATGATACTTCTGTTTTATTCTTTACCTCAAAGACTTGCTTTAGAGAAGAAGGTTATCTCCAGGCACTTGAAGCAACTGCTGTCAAATACAAATCTTCTGAGGTAAGAAAGTGAATGTCCCTTATCATTAAGTGTGTTTGAGAAAATGTCGAAAGTAAAACTAAGACTCTTTACATTGAGTGAAAGCAATTTAAGAAAGTGAATACTGACACTAATTATTCTCATCCTTGCTTTTCAACAGAGAGAGGTACAAAGATTATGCCTTCTTGCGGACAGAAGAAGAAAAGGAGCAGTTCCTGTATCATCTTCTTTCTCTCACTGCTGTTGACTTCTTTTGTTTTACAAATGGTTTTCAAAATACAGGTTGTTATTTCATTCAGTTTTCTTCTGCCAAATAAACTAAGGTTGTACGTCTGCTGTCAAAAACAGAATCTCACGAATAGTAAATCTCTTACTGATAGTAAATCTTGTACAGTACAAACAAGAATGTAAGTGGTATTTTAAGAGCTTTAACTAAGATTGTCGGTCAAAATCCATAAACGTTAAGCTACTTTTTAGTTCTGTGAACCTATTAAAGGCTGTTCAGGTTTGTCCTATGGCCGCACGGCCAACCCTAACTCTGTCCCAGCCTTAGACGTTCCCAGGGATCTCGGACGAGAAAGTGTAATGCAGAGGTCTCACAGGTTAATCACGTGTTTTGTTTTAATTTGTGTATTTGTCTCTTTGTTCGATTTTCTTCATGATTGCTCTTTAGCCATTACATATAAGGTGGTGATTAAGACTGGTAAGCAACTGGGTGGTAGCACCACAACAGCGCAGTCGTGGATGACTCTGGCCGGCAGCATTGCAGATACAGGTGTAATGAACATACCCAAGAATGAGAACGAGTTCAGATTTCAGGTAAGGAATTCACTTGCGAGTTACTTTTGCGTCAATTTCGGAACTAAACAAGGTGAAAAAACAGCTATTGCGACTCAGGGTTTGAATTTGCTTACAGAGAATTGCATTGATTATGCCAGGGAGTAAATTATTTACATTGATTCACTTTTAACAAGCAAAAACGAGAGTAGTTAGCTTTTTACATCCTGGAACTGAACCACCGCTCGAAAAATTAGCTTGTATTGATGTTTATACAGCCTTGCACAACCCTCTAGGCGTTTGAGCCCTTGACATAACGCTCCCATTCAGAACACATTTGCGCATGAACACGATTACATTTTTATCGCTTTTACCCCAACACTAGATTGATCTCGCCATCTCCATCGTTGTTCAAGAAAGGCATGTTCTGTAGATCTTGTATCTTGCAGTAAGCTATCAATATTCTTTCTCAACAGCATGCTAACTTGGGGGTGTTGACAACACTCAGGATAGGACACGATAATACTGGTAAGATAAATGGCACAGTATTCACCTCATGCATCATAAGTCTTCTGACGTCTAAACATTCCAACTTGCATTATATCCACCTCTCGCTTGGAGAAGTTAGAAATAACTCCACAGTTTAGTGAACACAACGACACCCATATAAAGGTATTTTCACTACATCCCAATTCCTTGTTTGGTTCACCCTTTACACCCCAATATCAGTATGCATATTCTCCATACTGTTCATCATACATTTCCTAAGGTGCTGACAAGGAGAATTTGTCTAACAATCAAGAGCTTCTTTAGTTAATGATCATTTCCTTTATTCTCAGTGACCTTGATGTGTGATTCAGGGGAGATATAGCAGGGAGAAATTGGATGCTGGTCACTCTTAGGGGTGAAAGGGTTAGGGTCACAGGGATGAGTGTTTTTCGACCAGGCTAAAGGAACGCCATGTAGCCACGTAATGTTTGCTGCCTTTCTTTTGCTGCTATGAGGAGAAAACAGATTTTAGAGCGATTTTTTTGTCAGATTGTTTTGCTTGGATACGTTCTGTGATTGGTTCAAAAAACCTTTGTTGCCGCTTAGATGTGAAATCCAAACCATTGTGAGTTGTTTGTAGCCTGTTTCCAGTGTTGGCAGTGACTGCATTTATTTTCGTTGACCTCTTATTCGTGTGTATTTAAGTTCCCAAAAATAATTTTTTTTGGAATGACCTAATCCTAATTTATTTTCCTTGATGTTCCAAGGTTACAGCCCAGGCTGGTTCATTGAACAAATCATAGTCAAGAATGAAGTGACTTCGCATATTTATAGGTAAGCACGACTTTCTCTGAATTGTAGGATCCGTATTTGTCCTAGTGTTAAATTTGTTGAATGTTTCCACAGTAACTTAGTTCGTACTTCGCAGATTTTCGTGTGGGCGTTGGCTTGCCAAGAACATGGATGACGGCAGTACTGAGAGGCTTCTTGTTGCAGAGCTTATGAAGACTAAAGGGACTGAGGAAGGTAAGATTTGTTGCGGTATGTGTTACAATATATCATAAGGGAGGGTCCGACAGGGAAATATTCGGCCCGAGGTCATGAAGGACGCTGGACTGACCTTCCCTCGTTGTTAAATGATCATATTTATTTATACCCTTACATACTGGAAATTGCATACAAAAGTTAATCAACCTGGTACAAAAACCTATAATTTCGAACACTTTTCGTTCTGGCCGATAAGGCTCGACTGAAACCAACGAAATACCAAAGTTTTTACCTCGTTACTATGGTTTCCCATCGTTTAAATGAAACTGTATCTGTAATTTCTATCTATAGCCTATTGACAAAGCACAGAACATACACGGCATATAAGGGTTTACAAAACTTAGAAGTCATGAGTACGAATACATCATGTGATAAAAATATTTGTAATAATTATGACTATCGATATTCTGAGTTGCAACACGGCCATGATTAACTACCTTTCGAAGCACATGACTCCGGAAGTTGCCACGTTTTCTTAGCATCGCTCTGTCATCGTGAATCATGAATTCCTTTGGGTTTTCACTCGCTAAAACTTGTTTTTCTTTTTCTTCATTTTAATTTCATAACCTTTTACTGGTCATTTCAATTTCTGTTAAATAGCATAAATTGTCACTATGAGGTTCTGGGCACATCGCGCGCATATCAGAGGAAGGGTGTTCTTTTGTAGTGTCACAAGGAAGTTGCGAAACTTTCTAGCAACCCATGGCAATACCATGTTGGTTCTGTGCGAAGTTGTGATGTCATGATCGGAGATGGATCTCTAATACTTGTGCAACTTAAAGGTCCATAAACAAACCACTAATGCTTCATTTAATTATCGTTTCCTTTTCTTTGTCAACTCAGGAAATTGCACAATCAGGTTCACTTCGTTTCTTCTTTCGTCCTTCGTTCGATACAATTTGACTATTGGCCAGCGCAACCTGCGCAAACAATGCAGTAAAGACACCACCAACCTTCACGTTGTACTTTGCCGAAATTTCCGCCAAAATACAGTTTTGTTTTTTCGCTCAGACAGACTACATTCCGGTGAAACTGTTCATGTACTTAGGGGGTGTCTACAAAACGAAGACCGAAGACCGAAGACCGAAGACCGAAGACCGAAGACCGAAGACCGAAGACCGAAAAACGAAGACCGAAAAACGAAGACCGAAAAACGAAGACCCTAATTTTTTTGCCCGAATAAGGCACGGACAGTTAAAAAACTAACCCAAAGCGTTCCTCAGCACCAACCGATGTGAAATTAACAGGGGTCTTCGTTTTGTAGAAAAGCCCCCCTAAATCTACAAAACGAAGACCGAAAACCGAAGACCGAAAAGCGAAGACCGAAAAACGAAGACCCTAATTTTTTTGCCCGAATAAGGCACGGACAGTTAAAAAACTAACCCAAAGCGTTCCTCAGCACAAACCGATGTGAAATTAACAGGGGTCTTCGTTTTGTAGAAAAGCCCCCCTAAATCTACAAAACGAAGACCCTTGCTAAAACGCTTTTCCAGACCCCTGGGAAGGAAGAATCTATTATACGTTGCCGACTCTGCAAAGACTGCAATTGAAAAAAGAGAGAGGGAGGTGCTCAAGAGGAAAGACGAGACGTTTAGGCCTAAGTTTTGGTCGTATCTCAACGAACGGTTCGAGATGATGGCTAGCCACATGGTGGCAAGTATTCGCAATGAAGCTGGAATGGTGGTGGGAGACAACGGCAAACCAGTGCGTTGTTATACGAATAATTCGGAATCCATGAATAACGTCATGCGAGCTGCAAAAGAAACCTACCTAAAGGGAAATCCGTGTGTATCACAGCTGAACAAGTTCCAGTTTACGAAGAATGTGTTCGAGGTTGTGCATGCCCACCAGATGGAAGAGCTACACTCAGCAATCGCAGGGCTGAGTGATGATTACATCCTCGCGGACCATGCAAGTTATTTGCAAGTGCCAGCGGATATCTGGTTCGAGTGGACGCCAAAGATGAGGGAAACGTACGTTCTGGGGGTTCAAAAGCTGTCCCTGCAAGATGTATACAACCAGAAAGATGTGCCGTGGCCGGAGTTGGAAACCATTGATATTGACGCAGAATTTAGGCCCTTAGGAGATGACATCGTAACCGAACTGGTCGACCGTCATGGCTATTCTAACGAAAGTGCAAAAACATTAGAAAAAGAAGTTCTTTATCTACTGAACCACCCCACTGCCATCCAGAGAAAAGCAAGTCTGCAAACCGAGGGAGTAGTTTAATTTGAAGTTGCAAGTACAGGGGCCAAGAATGGAACAGTGCAGGTCTCTGTTTACAGGGATCATGCAACTTGTGTTTGTGGAAGGTATAAGTATGTTAAAATCTGCAAGCACTCCCTAGCTGTAGCCGCCTCCAAAGCAATTCTGACGGAACATCTAAATTTCGTCAGGAGTAAATCAGGTCAAGTTCGTAAAAGAACGGCTCTTGCGGAGCACGATGTCCAAAAAGCAACGGCGGGAAAGAAGGGTGGAAGGAACAAGTATGGCTATCGACCTGCGAGGGGCAAGGCACAGCCAAGCTCGAGTGCATCTGCGCAAACAGGGCCTTTGTACTCCGAGATACACCACAATGAAAATCCATTTGAGTTGGTGTTTCTCGTGGAAAGTGTGAAGAGGTGCAAATCGTGTCATCTCGATTTTTGTCATAGAAAGAAGGTCATTCCGTTCGATTTAATCTTCTCTCACAAAGAGCGATGGATGTATCCTGTCAATGGAGATTGGTCGAATTGCAGGCCATCTCAACGGGAGACAGTCCGATATTATCATGCCTCGATGAAGTGCCTGCTAACAAGATTTCCATACTTCACTGCCGATTACATTAGCATTCCCAGTGACGTCAAAGAAAGTCTTCGAGACTCCCACAAAAGTTATCTTGCAAACGAGTTTGGGCTAACCGTCGATTAAATTTTCCTTTTTATCTAGGGTAGGTCCCACTGTATATGCATCGGGGTTGAGCACATCCGAGCAAACAAAGATCGATTGATAGTTTGCATGTGCATGTTCACTATATTCATAGTAAACATTCCACGGGTAATCTTGTACTTTTTATACGATTGGAATTATACTTTTTATACGAATGTTTTTCTTATAAATAAAGCAAGAATTATCAGCCATACAAACATTTTTCATACAAGCAAACTACTATCCGGTGCACTTGGTGGGGGTGGGGGGGGGGAGAGGGGGCAGGTTTGATAGACCCCCAAGGTTTTCTTTAAATTTAGTCGCATTAACATAAATTCACATGGAGTAGAAACCTTTATCTTGCTCTGCAGATGATATAACGACTTTTTGACGGCTTTAAGAGCTTTGTAATTCCTGACATTTCGATGCGAAACATCCAGACGCCTCGGACCCTACGACGTGAATCGTGTAATTATGTGTGTATGTGTGGGGGAGAGGGGGTTGCACGCCACCCCCTCAGGGTTTTGTAAATGGCGGGAGAAAGGGCTGGATGCCACCCCTCTCAGGTTTTGCAAATTTTGGAAAGGAGATATACTCTATGCTGTTGATGCATTGCTTGCGGAAATTTTGATGCGTCAACTGTTCCCAAAATTCGACATTTTAAACATAATTGCTTTAGTTTCGAACAAGAAATTACAAAATTAATCCTTTTTTAGACGCACATTGATTTTGCACTGATGTTTTTTGCCATTTCTCATTGTGAATGCTACTATCTCTAGTAACTTTCCTAGTATTAAGCAGAGTACTGAATATTTCCTACATGCTGTAAAATTACTAGATAATGGGAAGCTTAAGATCAGCTAGAAATTGTGAAATACCTCGTGTTACAAAAATACTTTAATGCTGTACAACTCCTGCACCCCCTAAGCTGGCCTCCTTTGCGATTTAAAACCGCATCAGTCTAGACAACTGATGCACCCCTTTTTGTCGCGCGCGGTTAAAATCGGCAACGTATAATAGATTCTTCCTTCCCAGGGGTCTGGAAAAGCGTTTTAGCAAGGGTCTTCGTTTTGTAGATTTAGGGGGGCTTTTCTACAAAACGAAGACTCCTGTTAATTTCACATCGATTTGTGCTGAGGAACGCTTTGGGTTAGTTTTTTAACTGTCCGTGCCTTATTCGGGCAAAAAAATTAGGGTCTTCGTTTTTCGGTCTTCGTTTTTCGGTCTTCGGTCTTCGGTCTTCGGTCTTCGTTTTGTAGATTTAGGGGGGCTTTTCTACAAAACGAAGACCCCTGTTAATTTCACATCGGTTGGTGCTGAGGAACGCTTTGGGTTAGTTTTTTAACTGTCCGTGCCTTATTCGGGCAAAAAAATTAGGGTCTTCGTTTTTCGGGCAAAAAAATTAGGGTCTTCGTTTTTCGGTCTTCGTTTTTCGGTCTTCGTTTTTCGGTCTTCGGTCTTCGGTCTTCGGTCTTCGGTCTTCGGTCTTCGGTCTTCGGTCTTCGGTCTTCGGTCTTCGTTTTGTAGACACCCTGTACTTAGGTTTATTCTTTTCTTTGTTTTCACACCTTTACTTATTCCAAGATAGTTTCGCAATTTATTTCTATACATGTCGTGACTAACCAACTATTTTTTCCATTTGATAATTGTGACATGTCCTCACCGAAACTCCATGTTTTAGGCTGAGTTTTTCGACATGCATAAACTTCTACGCGACTGCTCTAAGTCTGAGAGATCTCCTTCGTCTACGATTCGACCCAGTCTCTGACGTATTAGGACTGTCGTGCTGTTTGTTATCACTAACACTCTGTTAATAGAGGGGCTCAAAATGAACATCTTCCAAACATCTTACATACGCCGATGTAAACAAGCGGTACTTGATAAACCACAAGAACTGGTCAGACAGGCGCGATTATCTTGCATTTTTTTAATGAGATTTTATGGATGGGTCCAATCTGCGCCAATATGATTATTGTTGTAGCTGATCTGTTAAATTACCGTAATCTATACCATGCGCTGAACGTTTCCGCTTCATTCCATTCCAGAGCTTGTCCATCTTTTGTCAATAATGTGTTGTTCTTCGCTGAACGAAACCGAGTTTTATCTTCAAAACTTGTTGAAAATGTCATTTCCTAACGCCCTAGATACTGAGTCGAAGAAAATAATCTATTGGAGGTCAATTGGGGTGATTGTTTTCTTTGAGGTAAATCACTTATACTGCGATGAAAATTCTGCCGCAATAACTGAAATTTTTGTAACTTGAATTTAATCCTCAAAGTATGTGCTAACTTGATAAGTTTGGCAAAAGGTAAGAATCGCTTTCTTGAAAATGATAAGAGTAAAAACACTCGGTGAAGATCATTTGTTATTTTGCTCAGTGGATTATTTAGGAAAATATGCAGAGAGCAATGGATAAAAATGAAGAAATCCTTCTCGTTATGCGACAGAAACAGGTTAAAACATCGATATAACACTTCCTTACTGATCGTTGATTATCTTTACAACTTACAGGATATGAAAGTATTTTTGGTGTGATGCGTTAAGAGGATGTCTAGGTTGAAGAGAAATCGTAGCATAAATGTTTATATTTGTTAACCAGGAAACGCATTGCAATCGCGACGTTCAGGTGAATTATAAGTTCTGTAAATTTTGGCAACACCTTGAGCAGTTAACCAGTGATACTTGAGGATCTTACGATTGAAATACTCGTTTAGTGATGTCTGAAGTCTTTCGAAACAGTGAATGCACTACGGCACAACTTCATTGCCAGTAATAATTTTGAAATTGAGTTTAACTAGAGAGATCACCAACCATTTCTTGTGGGTTTCATAGACTAATACAAACACCTATTTCTTGGAAAACACTTCGTGATTGACCAGTGGCGCTAACTAGAGTGTAATCGTCGCATTCGGGTCACGTTATCGTGCTACATGCCTCAAAAGGGGTGTACCCCTTGTTTTTTACACAGCGTAAACAGTTTGATGCACTTGATTTTGAAAAAATCTGTCAGTAAAGGTTACCATTAGCGTCTCCTTCTGTTCCTTCTCGCAATTCCTTCCGAAAAATAGAATGTCTCGTAATCAAATTATCGAATGAAAGGTTTTATTCATGGTTGCAATCTTGATAATGAAAGAAATACTAGTGCGGCTAAATTGTCAACGAAATCGCCATTGTGGCGCAATTTTTCAGTCGATATCTTAACATTGAACATGTTCGTTATAGCTTCCGGCCAGCCATCTGTAATTATACGTTTTTATCATTTTTACTGAATTCGGTGTCTAAATATGGTATTTTTTAAACAATTCTAATAAGGGTGCAAGGAATAGTGATACGTGATGCTATTTCTTGTCCATGTAAAACGTGTAAAGAGTCGGAAAATCAACTAGATTTGAGAAAAGTTCAGGAACCCGCAACTCGACTTTTTAACGGCTCAGATCTTCTGTCCAGTGACTCAGAAATCCTACGTGGTTGGCTTTTGACAACCAAGAGAACCAGCTTGTGCAATAAATTTTAAACTGAACGATGTTGGCAACAAAATGCCAGAATAACTCAACGTAGTTCAAGTTTACTTGCGCGGGACATACCAAATATGTTATGAATATTTATTCCAGGTTTTGAGTGTGATAACATAGTTGTGGACACTGTTTAAGAGTAATTGTCATTTTTCAAGTCTACATCATCATTCCTCAAATAAGATGGGCCAGTGTTGTTGTTGGTTTTTTTTTTTTTTTTATGGTAAGTGGTTTTCATAGTGGGTGGCCATCATAGTTAGCGTTGTGGATCACTTTTGCCCGAAAGGGTATGGTGTTTGAGCCATCTGGGTTTTAAAAATGAAATATAGTTTCTAGTCTGACGTTTTTTAGAGGAGTCTCAATATCCTACATGGTTATCGTATTTATATCTTTTCATCTTCAAACGAATAATGCGAGGAAAAATAATCACAAGTTTATCGCTGCAGAGTAAGGAAGTAGGCTGCGATTTAATGAAGTCCCTCATGTCACGGTTTGTTGATCCCAAAAAAACAATTTAAGAAAACAATGAAAAAAAATTTTTTTTTTAAAAATCCTCGTGAAATTTTACGTTCGCCATTCGTAGTTCCTCTTGATCTCCTCGTCATGAATCATTCTTGTTTTCTTTTGCCCTTTTGGTTTTGTTATATCGTTGGTTTCCTTTTCTTTCTTTTTTTTTTTTTTTTTGCTGTTTGTTTGATTGGTTTTTCGTTCTTCGTGAACTGATTTCTTGTTCTCACCTTCAAAATTAAGAAAAGTTCAAAAGTCCATTACATCCAGGGTTGATCGCTTTCAAGGGAAAACACCTGGTTAAGATTAGAAGTGGTTCTCATTTTTTTCCTCGCGCTTGCTTGATCTTGCTGTTGGGTGCGTGTTTATGGAATGCGGTAAATTTTGTCTCTCTAGGTGTAAAGGGATTTTACCGGAAAAAGAGACTAAGTAAAGACGGATACCCTTGTTCCTGAAACCGGAGAAACAAAACCCCGATTGCTTTATACTCCATCACTTTCTTATCAACCTGCACAGTTTTCGCGTGAATGCGCAACCAATATCGTTACATGATTTTGCTCATTCTTTAACACCTTACATGCCTATCTTGTTGTAAACAGTTCGTCTGTCTTAAATGGATGTTTCTCATCGAAGTCGTGTTTTGTGCGGATAGGCCACAAGGGTGGAAATTCTGAATAAACATGCCCGATTAAGTAGTGAACGAACGTCACATTTACGTCATTAAAGCGGAAAAAAGCCTAGCCAGGTGCCTGGTTTTTGAGAGGTAAATGTCTGAGGCTGTTTTAGAAATAATGAATAAAAACCTCATTTCACTTCAATTTCCTGCACGTTTACTTCGCCATAAGGTCATATGTTTTGCATTATTGGTGTGTGAATAGCACCTACATTACTTTGATGCCTTCTCATCGGCTTTAAACTATGCAGGGAAGTTCATATTTATTTGTAAATCTATCGTCTGGAGTCTCATTATTTTGTGTCTCGGATTACGATGTTATCCTTGCGGTCTGTTTTAATTCCCTCTGGGGTTATAATCGTTTCAAAGCCATTCAGCGTTTTTCCCCGTCCTCGTATTACTCACCCACGCTAAAAATACAGAGATGACAGGCGGAGATTAGACTGGATGACCCTATAAATACAGGTCGCGTAAATTCATCACAGATAGTTAAGGACATCACCGAGTAAAGACAAGAGTGATCAGAAGAGAGAGAATTCTAAGAGAGTTTGGTTCTTATCAATCGTGGCCTCTTTATTTGGTTTAATTACGCCCACAAAGATGAAGGCAAAAATCAAGAAGCAAGGTGAAAAGTGGCAAAATTCGGTTGACACGTTGCCGCTTCCACGGAACGTTTTCAACGTGGTTGTCCTCGGTGCGGGAGGCGTAGGAAAAACGTCGCTTGTTACGCGTTTCGTCAAGAATGAATTTTCAGATCGCTACAATCCAACAGTGGAAGATTTGTACGAGAGGCCCATTGAGTTGAGAAAAGGTGTCAGCGCAGTTTTGCAAGTGCTAGATACGGCGGGTTCTTATCAATTTCCTGCCATGAAAAGACTGACACTTCAGTACGGAGAAGCGTTCATTATTGTGTATTCAGTTGTCGATCCTGCTTCACTTGACGAGGCAGTGAAACTGCAGCAAGAAATCTACGAGGCCAAAGGCACAGAAGATGTACCCATGGTGTTTGTTGGTAATAAGTGCGATCTGACCTCAGGAACAGACAAGCGGCTTGTGAGTCATGCCATTGCGTCTACGCTCACTCGCGGAAAAAACTGTATTTTGGCGGAAACTTCGGCTAAGTACAACGTGAACGTTAGCGGTGTCTTCACTGCCTTATTGGCGCAAGTTGCACTAGCCAATAGTCAAAGTATATCGAACGAGAGACCAAGGAAGAAGCGAAGTGTAGTTTCCTGATTTGACTGAATGCGAGGAAACGGAATTTCAGTTAAGAACTTGTGGTTTGGTATATGGACTAAAGGCTCAATACATAAAATTAGATATCCGTCTCCGCTCATGACATGACATTTTCGTGTTGAACTTGACATATTATTGCAAAGAGTTGCTCCAATGTTGCGCAACGCCTTAAGGGCATAGCAAATGTCCACTTTTCCATGGTCATGTGCGCCCTTTCCACTGTTATGCGCGCAATTTGCTTAGAATCTCGTGCTCAGAATTTAACTTATTTAAAATGCTATGAACTTATTTGTAAATAGACATGAAGAAATGAATCAAGAATGAGGAAAAAAGACAAAATATTCTTTAAACGACATCCTTAAAACATTATACCAATAAAGAAAGATAGTGCCATAAAATTTTATCACGTGGCAGTTTTCGGTGTCACGCGCTGCTGAGTAAGTAAGTAAGTAAGTTATTCACGGCTCGTGATATGGTCTGATATTACTTGACAAGTCAGCGTATTTGCAGTTATGAACATTACAGATTTCCTAAAGCATGTAACTCCTTGAAAATACTTAGTCATGTAGAGGATCTGTGTTACTTCAATTAAATGCCTTGTAAATAGCTGTAAAAATGAAAATTACTTGTACAGATTAATTTAAGTGATACAACATTGTAATTATAAAGATCTCACCAAAAAAATAAATTATTCAAGGTCGAATTTTGTGGAGAGTGTGCAGTTTTCGTCGTTCTTACTACTTTTCCCTTTTATTTCCAATCCTGTTCACATGCAAGGTTCAAATCTGAATCAACATAGCATCATGCATTCAGAACGTAGAAGTGTTCAAACAGGAATTGTTTTTTTTTAACCGAGTTTTAACTTAAGAATGTTTGAAATTTAAGGTTACATTACTGGGTTTATTAAGTGTTACAGGCGACTTTTAAATTTTTTTTTGGGAGTAAAGGAGGACTTTCGATTTCTATTTTCTCTGACAGTTTATTAACTAGATAAAGAACATTCATCTGCAATAGCCCTCGATCAATTCTTCTTTTTCGTGTGGGCTAGGAAGAATAAAGGGCTGTTCTTTCAGGAAGTGCTTAGGAATGATTGTGATATCTGAGAAGATTTCGAAGCAATCATTCCAATGCAGTGAATTAAAACTTCTCTCATCCGAAAGCGAGGTTTGATGATAGACTCTGCACTATCGTGCGAGGTCGGAAAGATGTAAAGTGGCTTTTTGAGAAAAATCCTACTGCTTTATACGGTCTACTTTTGCATCAATCTTAACGTTTTCTGGGATTCCTTGTAACTTCAGAGATGATTGTCAGTTACACCATCATTCTATTTTTCTAAACAGATTAAAGAATGCGTGACTAGTCTTGTCTATTGTGCCATTGCAGAAAAGGCTAGTAACGCATTTTCGTCTAGGTCATGCCTTTTTTGTCACACAGTGATCAGCGTTGTGGGGAATTCTCTCACACCCAATCTGATTTAAAACGTGTTGGTCGTTACAGAGCAATTAGACTTTGATAAAGTAATGCAACAAAGTTTTGTAACATTCGAATCACATGAGTCAAGCCGACCCTCTTATCCACGGATGCGATATTGCTCCGGTAATCTTCCACTTGGAGTGAAGTGATGTTATTTTTGAAAATAAATACCTGATTATTCAAGTAGACAAGCTGCCTTTAAAAAAAAAAAAAAAACCTTTATTAGTTCAGTCAACATTACAATGTTATGACATCCGGTTTGGCACAGTAATGCACCGTCAAAAAATGAGGTTATTTTGCAAATCAGCATAATCGCTAAGTGATGTATTTAGCCAACACTTACCATAAATATTTATGTGATGATGTAATGCGTGTGCCACATCACTTAATAATATCAGTATTTGATATTGCATCACCTGAAAGTAGTTGGAGAAAAACTGTACTTAGAGGCAAGTGCTCCTGCAATTAAATTTAAACCAGGAAAAAGTCTATAATCAAATGAAATGCAAGGGTGCTCTTTTTCGTCCCTTCTGGGGTAGAGAGAGTGATAACTGAAAAAAACTTGAACTCAGAAAATAAGTTACGTTTTTTATTCTTTAAGTTGATGATTTATGTTTTTTCATAGCTAAATAAAATACTGCATTTCATTCGGCGTATATTCTGAACTCTCAGGCACATATAATATATTTTTTAACGAGATTCGCGCGGCATAATCCTTTCTGACAGTTACGATTTGAAATTAAAACAGATGACAACTTCAGGATTTTCTTGTCGTTCCCCTCGTCTGATCCACGTCAGACAAAGCAATGTTGGTCTTTACTCAAAGCTTGATCACTTCACCACCAATTTCCAAAAGCAGAAATGACGAGGTGGCGCAAACTGGATTGTTAACAAAATAACTGAATGGTGCTATTTTGGGACGTGTAGGTGTGCGGAAGTACATATCGCCTGACACACCCATCTAATTTGGCCAAAAGGGAATTTTTGGAGAAATACAACCAGTATCTAAAAATATCACCAATTTCTGTTTATATTGAGCACAACAATTTTTTTTGTATCTTTGCTGTAATGCTCCTTGAAATGTAATACGTTGGATTACAGTGGTAAACCTGAAGGATTTCTCTTTTCTGTTCTCTTTGTCTCAAATAAGTCTGCGTCCAATTTCTTAGTCTTCCTGTTGTCTTATGCCACCTGGAGCTTGCACTCGTAACATTGCATCACTTTCAGGTTTACCCTGAAAATCTCAAAAGAGCCAGAAGTTGGAACTTCCGGGACTTAAACTTGCGTGGCGTTTGATTTTTTTGTGTGCTTTAAAGCAACGAGAGGCGACGCCGTGAGCGTTTATGACCTTTACCACTTCCGTCTCAAACCTCTCATAAACCGCACACAAAATCGCCAACTATGTAAGCATCTAGATTTTGGAAGACCGTGACCTGTCCCTAGGGGCCTCCAGATTCTATACGCCGTTGTGTTTCAGTTCATTTGTTTATGTTACTTTTATTGACAAAGGATAATGCACCTTGCAGAGTTTGTCTTTTACGTTACCCAACAGATGAATTCCGGATTCTGTGGGCTGCAAACGTTAAGCTTCAATTAGAAGACTTTTTTTTTCGGTCCAACTTATCTTTCTGCGGTCACTTTGAGTTCATCCCACCCTCATTTGATCGTTAAGAGTTTCTACTGCTTTGGACTTACAACTCTCATTGTTTCTCACCATCACAATTTTTTATTTTTTGATTATCAGATGGAAACCTGGCAGAAGTTTGTCGCTTGTCTCCACAGAGAAGATCCCCTGTACTCTCAAGGAAAAACCGCGAAAGTAAGTTTCTATGTTCTGTCCAAATCGCAAAAATCCTTTTTTCCCACGATCTTAACTTTTTGTACGTCCTTGGTCCACGGAGGGCCTTAACCCATTTTTTTTCTTCGATCAATTACGACCGTTGATATTTTATAATGCATCTCAAAAAAAACTGGCGGTTGGTTTGCCTTTCAAAGTTTGAAGAAAGTGGATAGAACTTTTGCTCTCTGAAAACTTACCCACCACTCAATGTTTGCACGCTAAAGTTTGCTCAGTAAAATCATTAGGTTGGCACGAACTAATATCTGTCATCCAGTATCCAGAATCCCATAGTTTAATCGAAATGATCTTGCAGTTGGGTGCGTGCTTATGGAATGCAGTAAATTTTGTCTGTCAAGGCGTAAAGAGATTTTACCGGAAAGAGAGGCTAAGTAAAGACGGATACCCTTGTTCCTGAAACCGGAGAAACAAAACCCCGAGTACTTTATACTCCATCACTTTCTTATCAACCTGCACAGTTTTCGCGTGAATGCGCAACCAATATCGTGACATGATTTTGCTCATTCTTTAACACCTTACATACCTAATTTGTTGTAAACAGTTCATCTATCTTAAATGGATGAAAACTTACCCACCACTCAATGTTTGCACGCTTCAGTTTGCTCAGTAATACCATTAGGTTGGCACGAACTAATATCTGTCATCCAGTATCCAGAATCCGATAGTTTAATCGAAATCTTTCTTATTATCCATACAAATATGTAGCTTGACTTGTGCAATTTCAGAAACTTCGCTGGTTTTGAGGAGCACCTGGTTGTACCTTCTCCCTCCCCTAGATTCTGAATTCTAAGGAAGCGGTCGAAGGTATCAATTATTTGGACCTTTAAATCATTTCTTTTCCTTTTTCAGGGATTCGTATCCCGGAAGTGCAAGAACGAGTTGCTGATGCCGTTAACAACATCGTGAAACATTTCTACAAGCCTGAGAAAGAGGTGACGGTCAAGTAGCACTATTTCACGTTTTGCCTTTTTAAAACTTTAGTTTCTGGTGCTGGATTCTTTTTTTCGCTCTTTCATCGGGTAAAACTGTGTAAACCTCAAGTAAATCATTCTGTTTCAGAGAGGGAACCTAACCTATTTATTATGTGGTGATGGAGGTCTCTGTCAAGCATTGGAGCAGGTAAAATCCAAGCATTTTTGTTCATTATAGGACACTCTCCTTGTCGATAACAATATAATTTTGTAATAAAATATGTGTTTATTGTTCATCGTGATGTAAGATAGGAGATAAACTTTATTCGCCTTTGTCTCACGATAGAGCCACTTTTGATGTTGATCGCGACGTTTCGACTGCAATACTGCTAGTGTTCATCAGGCGATGAGGTCGATTGTTTACGTGTCGCTATTTGTAGCACATTGGTTCGCTGCTATCGGTGCTTTTCGATCCTCACTATTATTCCGGTTGTAAGATGATGTTCCCTCATAGGTCCTCACTGATCAGCTGTTGTGTTGTTTGATCGTGGGTATCCAAGCTTCGGGAATTTCGATTCCATTATTCCTATTGATGTTGTCGGGATGAAGTCTTATATGGATAGCCTGTTTGACCCTACGTGTGTACCAGTGGGGGTCACGATCAATAAACTTAACCTTGCTCCAAATAGGAATATACCCCGTTTCGTTAGCGTGCTCCGAAACCGCAGAGGTCTTGAGTACGAGCAAAGCCAATGTCTCTGTCATGTTCTTTTTTATCTTTTCTCGCATTGATCTCCCTGTTTCACCGATATACACTTTGCCACATTCACATTGGATCTTGTAAACGACACCGTCTTGTTTTGTTGGTTCCAGGACGTCTTTAGGTCGTGTTAAGTGAGACCTAAGTGTTGTGTCAGACTTGAAAACGGTCCGTATGCCTTGATGTTGTAAGCAGCGGTCAAGAACCTCTGATACACCCTTTATGTAAGGGAAAACGGATTTAGCGTTAAATTCTGCGCGGGTTCTTTTTTGGCTGTTGCCCTTGTTGTCTTTGCAAGTTTCCGAAAATATAATTTCATATGGTGAAGAATTGAGAAAAGGACTTAATTTTTTTATGTCTGTAGGTATTTCAGTGTGGTTTTAAGTCATCCCGACTTTTCCGTAACAATTTCTTCATCTGGGATATTTTGGGTAAGTGCTGCTTTCTTATGTAAAAGTTACAGCACATTGACAAGCGAAGACAGGGTGCGCACGCACGGCACGGAAAACCTGGAAACTCGTAGCACTGCACCACATCATTTTTTAGGCATGAAAAGCGCTCGAGTGGAGAGGGCGTGCGTCGCACGCGATCAGTCAGCGGGGCTCGGAGTCTGCGTAACCATTTGGGTAAAGAGAGTGAAAGTCTCGCCTAAGAGAGGAAAACGCGCATTCTCCTCGTGCATTTCCTTCTTCTCACCCGTGTCCTTAAGAAATCGCGTCGTAGCTTTTACTCAAGGACTTATTACACAAATCAGGAAGGTCGAATGAAGTGAGTCCGACTTGCGAGCTTAGTTGAATGCCTGAGCAAATCACTCTCATTTAGAATCGCCACATCCAAAGACAAACGTTATTAGCTTAGATTACACCATAATGCGAAATCTTTTTCCTGGTAAAATGTTTGTGAATTTTCAAAATAGGTTTCAGAATACAACTTTGAGGTATCTGAGTTTGTGGTTTGTTTTTCTTCTTTTTCCCGTCTCTAATGTTTACAGAAAAAGGTCAGCAGTATCTTTCGTCCGCGGAGGAGGACTCGGATCAAGCCGATCCAATGAAAAGACCGAGAAGAACTTACTGTAGCGTAATAACGCGAATAAATAATGCGTCACACACCATCGGCAAAGACGGCAAGGTGCGTCTGCTTTTTAGAGCTTAGTCTTCCTTAGATTCTGAATTTCGTACTTCAATAGGTTGACATCATTCAATTTACATGTGATGAGCGTTTTCACCACATGAATAAGTTATCCCAAATGTTTCCACCAAATGTAGAAACCATTTTAGAAAGAGGGGTCTACTATTTTTTGTCGACAGATTAATTACTAATATCATGAAACCATTAAATTAAAGGTAGCAGTGGTGTTATTTGAACTAGAAAATTAAAAATGTGAAATATGAAAAGAGCGCAAGCATTTCCTTGTTTGCTTGCAGTTCCAGTCCTTTGTGTGCCTCGGTGCGCGGTAAGTATCATTTTCCACTGATCATATATATATATATATATTTTTAAATAACTAATTGTCCAGTAGTTTGTGGTGATCAAATTAAATTAGATGGCAGCGCCAGTTTTCGCTAACTGCTAAGTAAAAAAATTGCAATCTTATTGTCGCAGCCAAAAGACCAAGGCATGTTTTTCAGTCAGCTGCGATAGGAAATAGCTGCAACTGCTTCTTTAATCTTTCACTAGCATTTTTATTTTTTTGCGCCTTTCAGTTCCCGTCCTACGTTACTCTCCTAACATTTTTGTTCTTCCCTTCCCTCAGAGACCATTTGCTTCACAACTGGTTCGAGCTGCTATCCACGTGTCCTGCAACAACCAACATGTACGACACGCCTTCATTCTTCAGAGACAGTGGTCTAATGCAGTTTTTGGTGGAGTTACTTCAGACTTTAGTTGAATTCAACATCACACTGGAAGCCTCGCTTCTTAAAGGAATCTCTTGACACAATAAAGATTGGGAACTTTCTTTTAGACAGTAATCTCTAACTTAGATCGTTCATAACCATTTTTGAGCTTTCGAATACCAGATGCAGAAGGAAGTATAGGCTAGAATCTCTTAATCGGGTCGGTCTGTGTGGTGACGCTAAAATGCAAAGCGTGTGTAGCTGGCTATCTGAAAACGGTCGGAATGCCAATGCGCGCTTTTAAAATTCGTTCGTCTGCTATTCTCTTTGTTAATATATCCAAGCACAAGATTTAAATGCGCTTGATTAACTTGCCATCAAATCGAACGCGGTGAGCGGAGACTTGCATGCAATATTGAAGTACTTTCTGTATAGTAACCAACATTGGCCTCGTGGAGAGAAATGGTTGCTTTTGTACACAACATTTTGTCGTATTTTGTAAGATAAACATCAATGCCGAAATCAAATTGGGCGAAAATAATTTTTTTTACTTATAAATAAATGTAAATGCATGTGTAAATAGATTAACTTATTGATCTTTAGGTTAATCGAAGGTTTAAAGACAATGGTTAATGAAGGTTTTCTAAGTGACAGACAATTTTGTATTGATTGGTAGAGTAAAACAAAAATGTCAATTTGTTCAGTCAAACAAAGTAGTTTCTCCTCTGAAGAACTGCGCATTTACTAGCAGCCTAATTTTTGAGTAATCTTAGACTGCAAATTACACCTCTGATTACCTAGACAGGTGCTAGGGGAGGTTTTAAGGTTAAGGTTAAGAAGTCGCGCGCGTGACTTACAGCAAGACTTCTCGCGCGCGTACCGTCTGTAACCCTTCACGCAGGCTGGCACTATTATAACCTAATTTCCAAGGAAAAGGTTACCCAGGTAACAAAGTGGGTGAAAGGCCCCTGTAAGGAATATGAAATCTCCTTGGCAATTTTATTAAGGTGTTGCCAAAGCTTCGTAATTTTCTGATAAGAAATAAAACTTTGTTTAATTTATTATTAATTATTTATTGGAAACAATTCCATTTTGATATGTTTTTGAAATTGAAATAAAGGTCGGGGTAAATTTTGTGATTCTATGTTGATAATACTGTGGTTGAAAGAAGATGTTATTCAGTTAATGATTCAGTCATACCGGAGTAAAACAGAACTCCCAGTGCCCCCAATAGGAGTCGGACCCACGACCTTCCAGTTAGTAATTCGGATGCTCTATACCACCGAGCAGCGCTTAACCACAATCAGTGTTGAAATTAGATGACACATCATGTTTGAAGAGTCCTATCAATGTGAAGAATCACACGCCTGTTGATAACACATGCACCCTAAATCATCGACAAGGCCTCCCTCTCCCATTCAGTGTTGCCTCCATGTAGTTAGAGGTTCATGGAATCACAAAGCAACATCATATTGTTTGGGGGGGAGGGGAAAAATTTTGTCGCCGATTGTAGGCCCATGGTGACGACCTTCCTGCACACTGCTATAATAAGGATGTGTTGTAGGTCCATGGTGACAAACTTGCTGCACGCTGCTAGTACTATAGGAATGTCGATATGTGATGCTTTTGCGCAACGATGATGTAAATACATTTATTTAGTTATTTACTCCTATTCTGCTTGAAAGCCGATTATGAGTGAAACTTCGATAGACAACTCAATAGCTGGGACTGAATATTACTTACAGTCGTTACCTCTTTACGCTCATTAACCTTTAGACCCCTACGAGTGACGAGCATCTAATTTCTCTTTACAATATCATTCGCCGAATCGCACAGTAGTGTCACGAGAACAAAGGAAATGATCACAAACTAAAGAAGCTTTTGATTGCTAAACAGATTCTCCTTGTTAGCAGCGTGGGAAATATATAGAGAGCAGTGTACAGAATAAGTATACGGGTAAAGGGTGAAGGAATTTGTGGTTTCATCCTCCTTGAAATATTCGGTTGGGGTTTTGGCAATATGCCCAACATAAGAGTTGGGCATATTGATTATGTACAATATGAGAGACTGAATATTGTCTAACTCCTTTAAGATTTAGACAATATTCAATCTAATTCCCTTTCAGCTCTTTCATCCCAAGTCAGTAAGCTTGACAAATGGCCTTTACTGAAGACCGATCACCTTCAATAAAAGTTTTAAAGTTTCTTGTCTCACCATCAATTTCTCTGAAATGTTTTTAAACTAATGGCCTGGACAGTTGTTCCCGTTGTAACACGGTTGTTATATTGCCATGGGTTTGGTCTCAGTGCTATTCTCTGCAGGTTAGAGGCAAAACACGCTTTAAATGCCCGGCGGTACTTTGATACCCTCCAAGCGTAGACAAAGGGATTCGCCGCAGACGTTAGAAAGAGAAGTCCTGCAAATATGACTTCCAGCTTCTTAAATGTTGAGGACTGCGCACATGGCTGGCAGAAGTAGCGAAGATGAACAACTATAAACTCGGGTAACACAGTGCCGTAAAACAAAGTCAATACCAAAAAAGTTGTCACTGCCATGCGTCTTTGGTTATCCCAAACTTGCTTATTTGTCATCCCGACGTTTCGTAAGTGTCGTTTTCTCTTCATTAGGACACGGGAAACTTTAAAGTAAATGACTGTTAGCAATACTGCAGGAACCGAGACGTGAGTGTGAGTGTAGAGAATTATGACAATTTTTTCTGGAATGCTTGTCAACTGAAGAGAGGATAAGATAAAGCCGACTGCCCACATGAAGGCGATAGCAATCTTGTATTTCGACTTTGTAATCATCCATGTGTATGTAAAAGTGTGTGCTACGACAAAGTAGCGATCACACGACAACGTTACTATTGTCCCACTTCTTACGAACAACAAAAAAATCAGAACAAAGCGAACAACAAGATCTAGTTTGGCAGGAATCAGCCAACTCTGGTAGTGGTATAGAGCTAATACTGAAGCGAGATTCCCTGCTAGCAATCCAATAACAAGATCAGAAACACAGAGATTTGTGATGAGCATATGCGCAGGTTTATCGAGTAAGCGACGGCTTTCCTTAAATGTTGTCACCAGCAAGACCGTGTTTCCCACTGTTGTTATCAAAGAAAGCGCAAAACCGGCAACTGTAAGTCCCAGGAACAGTTTAGAATCACTGATTATCCGGGAATCGTTCGTCAAATATACCTCATCTTGTAGTTCTGAAGATACTGATTGCTCCATCGTAAAAAGAGAGTCTGAATTTTCAGGGGAAGTCAACTGTTTCTTATCCTGAAAAGTCAGTGACGTCAGAAAACATTAAAACATCCTGTTTCTAAAAATCTGTAAATAACCGCTTACGGCTAGTCACGTTTACAAACTTTTCCCGTAATCTTCCAATATCCTGCGTGGGTTATTATGCCGATAAACCGATAGAAAAAGCGATCTATTCGATTAAGCAACCAAAATAGGCGTGGTTATATATTATTAACCACATTGCAGCTTGGTTGTTTCTAGGTAACCAAATGCAAAATAAGTTGCATTTTTTTTTTTTTAATAAGATTTGTTTGTGTAGGATGATGTTCAGGCTGAGATTAACCAAAATTTTCAGAACATACTAAGAACATACTTAGGCTGAGAGTCATTCAAGTCCGTCTTTATTTTGCTCATTTTTTGCGAGAAGAGTAAATAAAGGTAAAAGAAATGTAAAACTGTGGTCTAGCAGGACAATTAACTCAAATACTTAGAGACATGTTTTAACGTTAACAATGCGTTATCTAAAAAAGTTGTGGTTAGTCATCGTGGTGAATAACAATAAAAGCTAATTTTTCCGTTTGTCTCACGATGAAGTCACTTTAATGCGTTTTCTTATTACATACATTGAAGAATAACCGAGATTGTACTCGAACCTAATTTATCTAGTGAAATACTATGCCACACAACTTTCAGATCATGTGAAGAACATTTTCAGGCTCAAATTGCAAAAAAATAAGAACATTCAGACTCAGCTTAAAAATTATACTAAGTGCGAAATTGATAATTTGTAAATAATTTTTTTTTGCCACATGACAGTTATTTGTACGACAGACAGACACTTTAATTTTAAGGCTCAGAGTGGCTCTTTTAAGTGCTTGAAAGCGACCTGCCCCGAGCACAAAGTGATATAAAATCAATATTACATAAAAGTTGCACGAAATTTATATTTGCTCTTAAAAAAAATTAATATTTCGGACATAAATTTAATGTTTTGGCAGTATCTAATCATCTGGAAAAACTATCAAAAACAATGTAACCTCGTTCATAACCAAAATGCGAATTTCGTCATTCGTAAATAAATATTTTTGCCAGGCGACAGTCCTTTGTCAGACAGTTGGACAATTTAATTTAATTTTAAGGCTCAGGATGGTTCTTTCAAGTGCCGGAAATCAATATTACATAAAAGTTTCAGGAAATTATGTCAGAACACATAAAATTTTAAATGTCAGACATAATATTAATGTTTATGCAATATCTCATCGTCTGAAACAATTCTAAAAACCATTACAACCTTGGCAATATCAAGATCCCTAAATAACCTCCATACCAAATTACCGAGTCCCTTAAATAATAAATACTCAAAACATAAATGTGGATATCGGTTAAGTGGCCAAAATGCAATATGGTACCTATTGACCAAGAGGAGAGCCGGAGGGGAAAATATTTGGCTCGAAGTCATGACAAAGGGTCCGGGCGAGCGCAGAGAGGTGCATATGTCATGACCCAGAGCCTAGTGCTTTCCCGTTCAGCCCGACCAAACTCAGTCAATGAACATTTTATCATAATTATGACCTCTTAGTGCTGAAACTTTCTACAATTTTGTTTCAACTAAATAGGACCCGATAGACGGGCACACGTGGGATCACAAAATAAAAGACTCTACCATAAAAACTTTCCCTTATTTTTCGAGTCGGAACATGAAACTAATTTTGGTTACTTAGATAAAACCAAACCATAATGTGGTTTTTTTACTTAACCACGCTTGTTTTACCTACATACATGTAACCACTCTAAATAATAAGGAGACATTTGGTAGCCCATATAACAATGTTTTAAATGAGAATTTGCAACCACAGCAAGACCCAGAGACGGTCAACGCAAGAGAATTATGTTCAAAGAATGATCGCTTTGAGCAAGAACCGTTAGAAGTTTTTGTGTGAAACAGTGCAAAGTCTTCATATGTCAGAAACGTTGAGAATGCAGTCATTGCCATCACTAAATGGTGAATATAGCTGAGCAATTGGCAATATCCCTAATAACAATCATACGCCTTATGAAAACAGCATTTAGGCTCGATGTGGGGATTGAAGAATTTTTTTGGGACTCAGATCTTTTTGGTTTTACAATACCTAAAAGCCGAAGGTTATATTTACACGCATTCATTCATGTTTATTCGAACTTGTCTACGAAAAAAATCTGAAATGGGAGTTACAAGATTATACAGATAAAGAAAACTTTCCCGAAAAAGTGACACTGAGTGAAAAAGATTCACAATTGAATCATCTAGCTAACAACTAGCTCATTTCGCCATCCACTCCGAAAAACGCGCCAGCTATTCCGAATGCTTATGGCTAAATTTTCAGCATGGAAGCATGACGTTGATGACTCTTAGTGTTGCCAACTTTGTATCTTAGTGTGGTTACTCAAAATCTTTTAGACAACCCTGATTAGTAGTACTGGACAGGCTTGGAAGCTAACTAGTTACGTAATTTCCTATCGTCTTTGCACCATTTGCCTTAGTCTTAAACCCAGACTTTTCACGACGAAGTGGTTTAGGTACAGTTACAC
The DNA here is from genome assembly GCF_964200805.1 of Pocillopora damicornis. Lineage (NCBI taxonomy): Eukaryota > Metazoa > Cnidaria > Anthozoa > Scleractinia > Pocilloporidae > Pocillopora > Pocillopora damicornis. Next base: position 17,156,612 of record NC_142671.1, read on the forward strand.
GGTAAAATCTGGGTACGAGATTACCCTTGCCCCACCTTTGCCCCTCCTTCATACACACCTATCTCTATTAAGAATAATACATGTGGCCACGTGACGAAGTCCACGTAATTCTGCACTTAGATTCAGGAATTAACATGGACGCCGGAGTAGCGGGCAAAAGAAAACACTTCGATTTAGACGAAGATACTACCAATCGAAAGGTGAATTTTTTTTGTCATATCACGAACGTTCATTCCTAGTTTGTGGTATCGAGTTACCCTTGGTTGTTCCATACAAACAGAGAGAAAAGATGATCAAATATTGTATTTGTCGATCGTACGTGCTTCGTTGTAGTCCATTGTTTTGATTATTATGTACATCTACTACAGGTTTTTTTCGCTTTTTTTTGTTGTTTTCGCAGAAGCATCTAGCTGAGGATGACGAAAAGAAACACACTTCGATAGTGTTTTCATTAAAAGAAGAGGTTGGGTCGCTGGCCCGAGCTCTCAAACTTTTTGAGGTACTGCATTCATTTACCTGTATTTAGAATACTGCTTGGAGGTGCTTTAGGCGTTATTTTTTGGAGAGTGGGTGATCTAACGATTCGTTTAAAGTCAAATCCTCTGTTATTCAGTTTCTGTAAGTATAATTTCCAATCAGCATTTTCTGATGAAATTTCCGAGACGAAAGTGTTGTTAGAACGGGCCCAAGTTACTCGTAAAGTTAATGCGGTCTTTTTTTTTTTTATCTTATGCAATCATTACTAAGAGCCTCTAAATGAAACCTTGTTCGCTGTGCTTTTCGAGTGAACCTTCATCATTGCTATCACATTTCCAAATCCAAGAATTTACATTCTACCCAAATGTGGTAAACCCTCTCGCAACAGCAAAAGAAAAGTACACCAAAACTGCTCTCCAAACTTAATAAACATCTCACCTCAGCGTGTTTCATCGAGATATGAATCCCGCGGGAAGTTGAGAGAGTATCAAAGATGGCAAAGAGTTGCTCAAGGCGTAGTCGAGAGCAACTCTAGCTTCTTGAGTGCTCTCCAAATTATCAATGTGCTTCTTAATTCGATGATTGCACAGCTTGTGTCTGAACTAATTGTTTCCCAACACTTTCTACGCAGCTGTTAGGATGTTGTTTTCTCAAATATCAACATTCTTGAGGAACAAAGTGTTCTGTAAATCTGGGGAAAAAAGCTGTAACGAAACAAGAACAATTAAATAACTCTTAACCAAAGAAAGAAGTTATAGTTTTAGTCAGAATCTCTCTCTCGGAAATCAAGAAAGAATCATTATGCAAATTTGCCGGATTTATCAGATAACCGATGCTAAACTAAAGCTGCAAGATTTTTGGGATTAACTGATGTGTTTTCAACTTATGAATATGCTGAATTTTTTGCATATAGAAGTATGTTTTTTATTAACCTTTCAATGAGAGAAAACTGTTTAAAAGGCATGTGAAATTGTATGGTCAAGGGCAGATATAGGGGTGTACAAGAGGTTGGAAGGATAAAACTTCTCTACTTGCTTTTTCTTTGGTCTTTTTTAAAAATTTTTGTAATGAACCAAAATTCTCAGAACATTGTTTCTTCAGAAGCATTCATTTACAGTTACAAAAACTTCCAGAATGATGTGAGCCATTTATAACTACATAAATAAACCTGTAGAAAGGAAAAGGCTGTTTGTGTTCCTGCCTAGAATTCTCCAAGGATATTTATCACACCAGTAGATTTATAGAATCACCCGCCAACTACATTAACATTTGAATTGAAAGGGTTCAAAAATTGAGTTGCACATAGCTTCATTTCGTTATCAGTAGTTAAGAAAAATTATATGGCTGACATGATTTAGCTGTTAATTAAAGGTGGCTTTACTTAGCTGAAAAATATCAACTTGACTTGGGTTCAAACTGACTATGCTCAGTTTACGTTGCAATGTTAGTATGTTTAATGGTCACTAGAGATATTATTGATTGGTAAAAATATTCTATTTCATTGTCCACAGGATCACAAGGTGAACATGTCACACATTGAGTCAAGGCCATCAAAGCGTTCCAAGTCAGAATATGATTTCATTGTGGATTGTGAAGAACTTCAAGGGGCAAAGCTTGAAAAGTTTGTGGATGCCTTGAAGGGTCATGCTTTGTCAATCATGCTTCATTCAGAGGAAGGAGGAGGTATTTGCCAGTTACATATAAATAATTGACCATTTAATTTTAGATTTTCTATGCAAATTTGAATTAATTTTTCTTATTAAAATTATCTTGTTGATTACCTTTTCTTACCCTGCTCATTACTCTTAGTCTGCAAAAAACTGGGCGTAATGAGAACAAAGGTAATATTAATCTATGCATTGTTTTTCAGACAGCACAGCATGGTTAAGTGATCCCATATCATCAATCCCTATAATATTTTGACATGTAATGTTCCTTTTTTGGCACATTTATAACAATCACTTTTACTTTGCCTTTTCTTTTTGCCAAAAATTTGTTTTGGGCAGTATATTTCAAAGTTTAGGCAAACTGACAGTTTTAAAACTTGCAGACAACACATATAACATGTTATCTCACTGATATTTCTGCTGTAATTCTCCCAGACAGTGTTTCGCATCAGGTGCTAGAAAGCTAATGTACCTGAAAGTCCAAGTAGGGTCACTTTTATTGTTCGATTTCTTGACACAATTACATGAGATGCTTTTCCTTAAAATTAAGATTCCTGATACCTGGGATACCAGTCTCCCCTAGAAAGAAATTGATAATCATCTCAAGAAAAGACCACAGATGGAGGTAGCCTAACCCTTTCCTACAAGGGAAAGCATTCTTGCCAAGGGTTAGGGTTACCACAACATGTTTCTTTTGATTAATGGGACGTGGCAATGATTTTCCTTTGGGTAGACTAGAATAATTTGTATATAAACATTTAAGTTCTTTTTGCGCAATTCAAGTGCATTTGATGTGCTGTGAAGGGTATATTACAAGCCTACAAACCATACTTGGACAATGACTTTTTACTACTTTCCTTATTTCTCACACCTTGTATAATAAATGCTATAACTTGATGATGTCTTTTTATTGTGAACATTTCTCATGATCATTCCCTCTTTAGTTGAAAAAACACACAATGAACATGAGCACCTGCACAATATATGCAGTTGTAATTGCACTTAGAAAAATTCGGGTTAGTGTGAACTATCATTGTCTTATTATTTTGCATAATTTAAGCTATGATACAATAAACCTTTATTTTATCTTGATAGTAGTTAAAGCTAGTAGCTTGTGGGGTTGCGCATAAAATAAAATAACTACAAAGTTAAATAATAAAACTTTTAGACATATAACAAGATATAAAATATCAAATTTAAATATATATAATCAAAATATATGTTAAAGTTACCTAAAGATAAAATTATAAAATTTAAAATTTATGATATTCCAATTCCAATTCCATTTAAATTATTAGTAATATACATAATCATGCTGCCTATATCTAGTTACTATGGCTTTTAGCCTTTTAGCAAAACTCCTTTTAAGTTCCAGTGTGTGTTGTACCCAGGTGAATCTATCGTCAACTGTCATGCCGAGCAGTCGTGTAGTTGTAACCCACTTGAGAATTGAGTCACCAAGACGCACAGGGGCCAGAGGTCCATGTACAGTTCTTTTGCATATCAGCATAACCTCACTTTTTCTTGGATGGCAGGATAAACAGCTGTTCAAACACCATTTGTAGACCTCATTTAATGCCTTGTTTAAGTGTGTGACTGCCACATCTGCTGTCTCACCAATACAGTAAATCATTGTGTTGTCTGTGTACATATATAACGAACCTGAAACAATAGAAGATGGTAGATTGTTGGTGAATAATGTGAAAAGGGTCAGGCCCAGTACTGAACCCTGTGGAATTCCAGTAGGCACTGCTGCTGGATCAGATTGCATCTTGTTCAAGGTTGTAAACTGTTTCCTTTCATTCAAGTAATCTTTCAGCCACTCCAACAGTGATCCAGTGATGCCAAATTGTTATTCCAGCTTTTTTACTAATGTTTCATGTGGAACACAGTTGAATGCTTTTTTAAAGTCCACAAATGCTGCTGCTACAATCTTTCCAGAGTCCAACTCTTTTCTCCACATTTGTGTTAGGTGGATTAGTAGGAGTTCAGTTGAGTAACCCTGTCTGTATGCCTATTGCCTTTTGGAGATTAAGTTGTTAAGGATAATGTGTTGTACGTTGTTACTGTTAATCTCAGATTCCATGTACAGGATGCCTGTTTTACAGCTCTTCTACTACTGAGTGTTTTATTTTGTATTAATTGAACCACACTTACAGTTCTCTTCTATGTTTTAAAACTTTCAATCAAACAGTTAATTTTTATCAAAGTGGTATTAAAACAAAGGTAAAAGGTCGATCAAAGTAACTAATAATAATTGTTATAATGTGCAGATCTTCTAGAACTTCAGTGTAATCAGGACAGAAATGGCATGTTATAATCAACATTAATTTCAATCAAAAGTATTTGACATTTGTGTTGCCTTGAGTTTACAAAACATACATGTAGTTGTTTTTTTTTAAGTACGTGCAAATCACATAAACAAGGGTTTTTAATATTTAAATGTCTTTTGCTCATCCAGTATAAAATAATGTACTTTTAATTCAGTTAACCAGCACAAGTAAAAGGCACCTGCACATTGGTCACCTTGTTGGTCATGTTTAGCATTTCTGTTGGTTGTTTGAGTCAAAATTTTTGTGATGACTTCTTTTTTAGCAGCTGATATTTAATTTGCTGATATGTGTTTGATTTTTTTCCCGCTTACTACTAATCTGTTGGGGTGGTTACATTGCAACTCTTCAGATGATGATAATGGTAAGTGGAAGAGTGACAGTTAATGATAATGAGTTGATTTTAGTGAAACCCACACTGGATGACTGCCACCTTGGCTCTCAAGAATCACCTTGACCTCTTAATTTTTACAAATCGACTGTGCTCTCCAACAATTAACTTTTTTTTTATTAAAAAAATTTGGATAGGTGGGATTTCTTGACTGCATAATGCTGAATGACACCCAAACTTTGCCTACTTATTATGACAGGAAGTGCCAACAATGAAATACAAATCAATTGATCTTTATAATTGAATAAGAATTGGCAAAATATTTGTTAGATTTGAGTAGTTGTTGTGGAATAGCAGCAATAAAATTAGTGTGTGACATGAAGGTTGAGGACTGAAGGGGTTGTTTAGAACCTGTAACCCTTACAGTTAGTTCAATATTTACATGCTGTACATTTTTAGGGTTATATCTCCACTCTTGATAGCCTACCTGTCATCCAGTCCCTATTGCCTTTAAGTATATTATAGTTTTGAATGATGAGACTACTAGAGAGATGATCTGCGCAATTATGTGGGTGTAACATACGTTCAGGGACTTGTATGTTAATGGTAACTAAATAAAGCCCTTATTCTCTGAGTCTCAAATTGAGGTCCAAGATGACTCTTATGTTCACATGAATTTTATGTCTGACATGTTGGTAACATTTTGATTTAGAGTATGCCATTGAGTGTTTTTTTTTAAATTACTTACACAATAAAAAAAGTACCTAAGATGAATGTAACTAAATTTAAACTTTTCACATATTCTCACCCTTGATGTTTTCGTTGTGTAGTACTGTTAATAATAATGATGGTGAATAATGAAAATATTTATGTAGCGCTAAATCCACTAATTGTCCATGGTGCTGTACATTAAAGATTATTAAAAAGCTAAAAGAAAGGGTTTTAGTTTCAACAAGTGATGCCAGCAACTGGCAGGCATGCAAGGATTCACATTGAAATAAGAGAACAACCTTTGTTTTTCATAAAATTGTAATTTACAATCCTTGAACTTGAAAACAATCCAAAGATTCATTAAAAATATCACTTACTCTGAAGCGCCTGGAGTTTACAGGTGTTCAAAAGCTTTTTCTATTATGGCGTGAGATTGGGGACAAAATTGATCATTACATTTCATATCATATGTTTTTTCTGTGTGAAGCAACAAAAGGTGCTGGTGACTGACGAAATTACAGGTTATTAAGAAAATCAAATAACATCTAAACAAATAATTTTGGCTACTGATTTTCAGTGAATTTTTAAAGAACAATTTTCTTTTAAGTTTCAAGACAATTTGAAGATTCAAAATAAATATTACTTACTAAAATGCGAAAGTTATACACCACAAAATTGATAAATAGGCCTGAAATGAAATTCTATCTTGTTCTTGATTATACATTGCCTAGCATGTGACCAAAATCTACCCAGGTGGAAATTCAAAATAACGGTGGCAGTCTGGGCTTAGTGATATCACTCAAAACTTGTCCCCATTTGTCTCATTTGATAAAGAAGGAATCGTTAATGTTTTCATTAAGACAGTATTGCCTTGATTTTCCAATATTTACAATGATAGACAGTAAATTTCACTTTTCACCCACATTTACTTCCAACCTTTTCTTTTGAACCAGAAACAAAAACAATATATGACTGTTTAAAAAACATGACATCATCCACCCTTGTCAAATGTAATAGCATGATCATTTCAATTGTAATGCCAATCTTATCCCAATGTTACTGTTTCTTTGCTTCTTTCTTTTTCTTGTCCCTAAACCAGATAACATTAAACATAATCCAAAAAATCATGTTAGTCATCTGTCAATTCACGAGTTTTCTCACAGAGCACTTTGATCTTTTGTCTCTTTCAATGCTAAAAAAGGAAGCTTAGCTTTCAGAACCACATGAAAAATGAATTTAAAATCAATTACAGCTGCATTAAATATGAAATCAAGGTCATCCTATGATAAACAGTACAATTTATCAGTAGGAAATTGTCACTTGACCCTCACCACCTATAGCTTCTTTAGAGGGCCCTTGAAAAAGATACCATGATTATAACACATATTTTTTTTATTAAAATATTCGTAGATTTGATAATGAATGATCTCTCCCTATCTAGTGCCATGGTTTCCTCGCAAGATTGCAGATTTGGACAAATTTGCAAACAGAGTAATGAGTTATGGAGCAGAGCTTGATGCTGACCATCCAGTAAGAGCACATCTTTTTATTTTACTGTTGTGTTAATTCAAAGAATGTGTAGTAAAATAAACCAGTGATTATGGTTTCTGTTAATTTGTGAAGTTTACCTGGTAATTGACCTTCATACTAACATCAGCAAAATGTTGTTTAAAATGAACGTTATCAAAATGAGCAAAATGTTATTAAAATGAAAATTATCAGAGTTGTGTAACACTTGTAAAATAAAGATTACTCACCAAGGGTAAGAGACCTGATTATGAGCTGCTTCATGTATCTAAACCCTGATTTCACCACCTACTCCACCCCTCAGGTGACAGTTCTCTATTGAACCAGAAGTTTTGTTTTAGGAATGAGATTCTACAAATTTATTTTGAATTTCACTGACAATGGGCTTGTTTTTAAGGGCTTCACTGATCCAGTGTACAGGGCTCGCAGAATGGAACTTGCAGATATTGCTATCAACTACAAGCAGTATGTCAAATTTTGATTGCTCCTCAATTAAAATAATCTGTATACTTGCCATTATTACTAATCAATAATTTTGTATTGATGACAGTGGTCAGCCAATCCCACATGTGAAGTACACAGCTGAAGAGATCAAGACCTGGTAAGACATTTACATTTATATCTTAGTTATGATTAAAAACAGATTGCTTTTTTCAATATAATAAATTGTTATTTTTATTATTATCATAATTCTTGCAAAATTGTTATTTTTATTATTACTATGTAATCATTATGATGAATGCTAGGGAAAGGTTTGTGCAGACTCCCCCCAAGAATTGTACAGTGTAGGTTGAACTGAGATAATTTTCCTAGCTCCTCCTCCTCCTCACAGCAGTTTGTAAGAATCTGTTATGAAAAAACCAACTAATCAATTGATCAAAAAAAATGTTAAAGTATTCAATGATTTTACCCTAGTATATCAAATAATGTTTTTCTTTTTCATTCTGAATCAATTTTTGAAGGTATCATTCAATTCTTCATACTATTTTGATTGATGGCACTACTCTTTGCAGGGATAAGGTGTTTTCTGAGTTAACAAAGCTGTACCCTACTCATGCATGCCGTGAACATGGTTATGTGTGGCCTCTGTTGGTGCAAAACTGTGGCTATAGGTATGTTTGCTATGTTGCAAAAGAGATTAGTAGAGTTTTTCATAAACAAAGACTTGACTTCATTTTACTGGGTGGAAATGCTGTGTGTAGCTGGCAAGTGAAGAGCATCTAGCTATGGATTAGTGAGGGCGGGTCTTGATTAATGTTGTTAATAAGGAATACGCCCCCTTTGTTTCTAGGAGAGTGATGGCAAGCACCATTAAGGAGCACCATTGACTCACCCTCTAATCTCTCTTGATACTCACCATGCACTTGCCTCCCTCCCCCTAAAAATGCCAAAAATTATGCGTGTCATTCAGGTATCTGGCTGACAGGTATCTTTCCTGTATACTTATAATGGTTACAAACCCTTTTTTAAGAGAGAAGTGACAACGTAGGAGTTTGAATGATTGTTTGATGATCGGTTGTTTGGACTATCATTGATTTAACATACAGTAGATCCCATGTTGAGCACTAACCATATATACCAAGGTGACGTTGCTAACAGCTGATATTACTGTTGTTCAATTTTACCTTAACTTGCTCTCATAGGCTGGGTAACATTCCGCAACAAGATGTGGTGTCAAATTTCTTGAAAGGTAAGTTCATTAGTTCCTTTCTTTGAAAATTTCCTTTTTTTCTCGTAGTCATAGTGAATCGCTCCGTTAAGTTAAGAAACTTTGGAGCACAAATTCTTTTTCGGGTCAAATATTGTCTTAATGTAAAGTCAAGCGTGTATGATATGGAGACGTTAGACTAGCTTTTTCACTGACTGTCTGTTAACAAGCTTAAAACGAGTAGAATGTGGAATCAACAAACAAATGGACCAACTTTCTGACAGAAAGTTAGACAGATGGGGATAGATAGGGAAGCCAGAACCTGGAAACTCCATCTTATGTACTTGCCACAGTACGAAGCATCTCTTTAATAACCCCGTGGAACTTCACTTTTATTTTTCAATAATTCATGTTTACTTTGAATACCAACTCTTAGAATGCTCTGGCTTCAGTCTTCGCCCAGTTGCTGGCCTGATCTCCTCACGTGACTTCCTTGCTGGACTTGCCTTCCGAGTCTTCCATGCTACTCAGTATATCAGACATGGTTCCAACCCTTTGTACACCCCTGAGCCAGACATTATTCATGAGCTCATTGGTCATGTCCCACTTTTCGCTGATCCTGATTTTGCTCAGTTTAGTCAGGTGATATATCGATTTGCTACATGTACAGATATTAATCGTGATTTCTTCACCGCATAAAGTGAATATACCATGTAAACTTTTCACGTATCAACTTAGCAATGTCGTCATGGTATTGGATATATCCTTTGGTTTTTTGCCCTTAATGATGGGCTTCGTCTGTGCCAACATCAATAAATTTCAGGGGCTTTTTTTGTGACGGGATAAACAGAATATCATTCAAATAACCTGCTTTAGTTTATATCTGAGATTGAAATAGCTTTGGCGCGAGCTGAGTGTACGTGAAGGTGTCCAGTGTCTTCGCGGTACTACTGAATGGTTTTAAACCTCTTTGATCTTACTGATTTTCTCCTGCAGGAGATTGGGTTGGCATCTTTAGGGGCCCCAGATGAATGGATCGAAAAATTGGCAACGGTAAGGAATACACAGGCTGTATTTACGGTTCTAATTTTTTGATAACATACACATTTTTGTGACATACTTATGACGTCATGCGGTTGCCAATCTGCCTTGTGGGTGCTTTAAAAATGGCTTGTGTTTGTGTAACATAATCATTTCAAGGAAAAAGTTTTTTTCTAATTTTTTCATGAGTGAGTGGTTTAAAGCAATAAACGGCTATTAAAATACAGGTCTGGAATGATCTGCTTCTTTGTCTTTGTTACGTGATTTCAGGAAATTTAAGAATTTGAAGATGCCAAAAAAGATAAACAACTTTGTGTTTGGGAAAAGTGAATGAGATCAATAGTTCTTAACAATTCACTGTTTTTTCTTCTTCTTGAATGAATACTTAGTACATTTTCGAACTGGTGAATTAACGAACTGGCAGGTGTCAAAACATCATTGCGTTGAATTGATCTTGTTCTTTGCTTGCAGCTCTATTGGTTCACAATTGAGTTTGGACTCTGTAAACAAGACGAAGAAGTCAAGGCTTATGGAGCCGGATTGTTGTCTTCCTTTGGAGAACTTCAGGTTAGCCCATAGCCTCTTTTTTCAGCTGCAAAGTTAGTTCTATTTGGCTCTACAACAACCATTTACGAACTCTTTACTGGGTGTCTGTAAACAATCAGTGTAAGTGCTGATTTCCTTCCTCTCGTGAGCCTCCTCTGTCGTCTCGTAATTCGGTCAGTGGGATTTTCAACATCCAGTTATTGTCTGGATTGCTTTCCCAGCAAAAAAAGCACAGAGATTTAAACATTTGGGATACCTTTGGTTTGCTGTTTTACACGTCGTGATTGGCCAAGAAATCTGGCACCACCTTTTCAATCAATTAAATGCAATCTTGGCCAGGTCACTCACATTTTCACGTGCGAGAAGCCAGCTCCGTCTGTCTGCTCCGAGCCCTCACTAGATCATTTTTATATGTGTCTGTGTTTTGATTGGTCATCGTGATAAGTTCTGTTTTGCTCTACTGATACCCAATCCAAAAGTGCTCTAAGCGTTATTTTAAAGGAGCCAGCCCTCTCGAATTTCCTCATTCAAGATAGCTAGTTTCTTAAGAATAATGGTTCATATGTGTCATGTGATGGTTTGGTGTTCCAGAGAATATCCTACATCTCGCGATAGGTATCAAGATATTTTAGCGGATTTACCTCTCAACGGGGAAACTCTATGGGAAAAAGGTTGTTGGGTAGTATACGGTTTATCTTTAAACGAGGATTTTCACCCAAGTAAGAAATCGAGAATCAGAGCTGAACCAAAACAAGAGAGCTTCTTCGTTGTTTCCTTATTTTAAAAAATTGATTTTAAATTGTAAATGCGTCTGTTTTTTTCCTTTTTAGTATTGTCTGACAGATGAGCCAGAGAAGAGGCCGTTTGAGCCTGAGAAGATGGTGGTTCAGAGCTATCCTATCACCAAATATCAACCGTTATACTTTGTCGCCGACAGTTTCCAGAGTGCAAAGGAAAAAGTCAGGTAAGATTTTTTATTTCGATCCTTACCTTTTACTTGACATTTTCACTCCCTCTGCTCCAATCACCCAACCTCTTCCTGCGCATCCCGGTGCATCCCAGTGTGAGCCATGGAAAATAGGCTTGAAAAAAGTTTTTAAAAAAAGCGGCTCGTCAAGAAATGGGTGTTACTGGCTTCGGGCCCCGTCAATTTTATTATCAGCTGGAATGTGACTACAAGTAGCATCAGTTCATTTTGGCCAAAGATTGGACTTTCTTTGAACTAACCTTTGTACAAAGAGTGAAATATAGGTTGTTTGGGTCACGCAGCTGTAGTTCTTTATTTTCATGTAATTATTTTTTAAACTTAACAGTAAGAGAAAGGTAACGCTACTGTGTTTTTCTAGGTGAAGAGAGAAAGTGGCATTTTGAAACTTTTTACATGGTCATGACATAAATCCCATGTTGCATCAATTGCAGTTTTCAGCAACTGCGCACCTACCCCTCCCCTAAACCAACATTATCCTTAACTTGTTATCGGTTGACTGTTGTGAGGTTAGGGGAGGGGTAAGTGAGCAGTTGCTCAAGTATTGACATTTATCCGTCATGTTTGCAGGGAGTTTGCTGCTAAAATTCCCAGACCCTTCTCCGTCCGTTACAATCCGTACACGCAGTCTGTGGAAGTATTGGACTCGAAGGACCAGATAATGAAATTGGCCAATGACATCAAAGGTGACGTCGCCACTCTGCAGGAAGCTCTCGGCAAATACGAATAAACGGAAGACTTGTTACTGAGAAGTCTGAGGCAAGCAAAATGCACATTTTGAAAGTTTTTCAGACTTTTCTTGTCTTAAAGTATAAAGTGTTTGCGTTGACAAACTCAACAGAAATACGTGTTTGGAACAATGTTAGTGTAGCTTGGTTAACATTTTTGGGTGTAAAATTATCTTTGCAACCCATTTTATATTGAATATACTATTAATAGTCTGTTATTAAAAGAGGACCAAATATTCTACACGTTAATCTATTATTAAACAGACCAAGTATCAGGCATGCGGATATATTTATGGTGTCAACACAAAATAAAATTTGCCTTGCACTATTAAGTCTTTGTTTCCTTGTTTTTTCGTTTTTCTGTTTGTTTACCCCCCCTTTTTTTTTTTTCCATTTGTTCTCCATATTCCTTCGTTCATCTGGCCTAACTCCGTTCCTAGTCGATTAACAACAACAAAAGGAGACTTGCTGAACTCGGTGCTGCAAATCCTTTTGCATGAGATGTCATTTCCTTGCAGTCTTATTCCCCGCATTTATTTTAAAGTTGCAAGCAGTCAGAGGTACATGTGACTAAGATCTTGCAAGGATGCAACATTATGTTAGCTTTTTCTCAATGACCCTGGTCTGAACGCGTACCACTGGAACGTTGTAGAGACATTTTCAATTGAGTATCGAGAGTGATCAGGGATTGCATTGGCTTTCTTTCACTGTGTGGTTGTTCCTGAAATCTCGCGCCAGCTATTCCCTGAACCAATCAAATGCAAAACTTAAACCAATCGCAACTAAATCAGTCGCTTTTTCCCGCGCTCCAGGCAGTTTGCTAGATTTTGCCTTGAGTTTTCGTAAGCTCCTTATGATCGGCAGTTGGTATTACTTTGGCTTTAGTTTTACGACCCTCAATCGTACAGCCCTCTATCGATGGTCTAGCAAGCTGAATATTACTGAGCAGTAAAAGCTAACTAGGATGAATGATTAGCATTTTGCTAATCACCCTAGGGCTCGATCCTAGACCCAGATTATAGGGACTCGGAGAACTAAAATTACCAAACTCCTCCCCTAACTGACGAACTAGTATACCTCGCCACTCGGTTGAAAGATTGTGAATGAGGAGTTCGACAGCTGGATCTGAGAGATGTCTTACACACCAGCCGGTAATGCCCAGTACTGAATGTCACCTCGACCATCTCCTTGTTTGCTGCACTGAAGCTTCACCTCAAACCTAAACCCAAGGAATGAGAGGTCCGAAGGAAAAAGCTCAAGGTTGGTAGTTTCAAGTCAGCTGAAGTGGAAGCTGACTTCCAGACAGGCCTACAGTGGAGGTTTGTAGACCCAAGCTCCCTCCCAGGCAACGAAACACCGTGGGATCACGAAAAACTGCCATTCTCCACGCATCTAAAGAAGTCCTTAGGTTCCCTACAAAGAAGAATAACGAGTGCTTTGATGAAAGAGACGTGGAAGTTCAAGAACCGATTGCGATGAAGAGATCCGTTCATTAGACCCACTTGGCACATGCTTCGTGTCCTGCGAAGAACATTGCCTTCTGTCTTATATGAAGCAACCTCCATGTCAAGTTTCGTGAGATCTAGAACTAGTGGTGGCCTTAGATTTGTGCAAAAACTGGAGATATCAGAGAGGTGCCTACGAAGCCTTTAAGGTGGTTGACATGCCACTTGACAGCCTGGACATTCCTTTAAAAGGAATGGAATCTTTTAATATTGGGAGGTCTGATTCAATGTGTTTCTTGAAAAATAGCTCAATATAACTGAAATTTGAAGACTCGTTATTTATGTATGGTGTGAACAATAGTCTTCTCCGAGATGCCTCTCTTTGAAAAAAAAAAAGATTACTGAGATTGTGCGTTCAGTTCTTTGCTACTCATTGACAAATGACTTCAATTTTATCAAAATGTACATCCCATAAGTCTTCAAGACCGTAGAACAAAACTTGCTCCATCTAAAACTCCTGTTTCCTTACACATGCTCTTTTAGAGTTTAGAATCAAATTCTGTGAAATTCCTGAACGAAAAATATCGCAAAGATAATGTCAATCGTGTTATTTACCTTGTTATAACAGTATAACCATATGAAATAGGTTGTCGAGGAAAATTAGGGACACATGGTTAATCTTTTTATTGAGTTTTCAAGTCCCGTGATATTTTGTTGGACATCTGCTTTTCACCTTCAAAACGTAGAAAAATTGTGTTAATTGGAAAAAAAATGTTGTCTGACATTCTCAGCTGTCCTTGAAACTGTTTCAAGTCTTCTAGCTTATGCTAGGAGAAAGGTTCCGAATTTTCCATATGCCGGCTTGATAAAAAATTAAATTTCGTAGAAATGTGTGAATTCAGACTATTATAGTTATTCAGTGGCGACGACATTTACCGCACTGACTACCATCAATATGATGCGAGGACCCTCAATATGTACAGTTGTTAATATTTCATTGAAACCAAATTAATTCATCATATTTTGCACGCCTCAACAATGGAGTTTTTGCCAGGTATTCAGTTTAATCGAATTCATTGGGCACATTAGGGGTGAAAGATGTATTCCAATTTTCAAAACTTGCATGTTTATTGAAAATTAAAAAGGAATTCATATTGGTGACTGAGAGTACAGATAGGAAAAATCAACCACTTTGAAGATACGGAAATTTCAGTGTTCATCGCATCTTCTCATAATCTGCAGATTTAGGTTTATAAAAATCTCAAAAAGAAAAAGAAAAAGGTTTGTTTATCTTTTTAGCAGACTGAAAATTAATACATTACCGGCCTAGAAACATTCGTATTAAAGTGTCTTACCAATAAGGAAACTCGTGAAAATCAAGCAGGTCTTCCTTCTGTTCTGAACGCCCACACACAACCCACAATACTTTGCAAGCGCTCAACACATTTCGGTTTGACTTTGTCAACAATCTTAGGGCGCAAGTTTGCATAGTATTTACTTGAGGCTTTTCCACTTTTGTCGGTTAGAATGGCGAAATAGTGACGCATTCACCATGCTGACTTCTAGTGGTCTCTAAGACCGGCTGATGTAAAATGGCCGCCGCTGGTGACCGCGGGAAGCGAGACACGAAGAGCTCGCTAAACAGATTTGGAGGAGATGAAGGAAAAGCCGAAGAAAATAGGTTGCATCGACGTGCAGCCAAGTCCAGATCTTACAGGTTGGGTTGAACACTTTCATGTCGTTTGTGGTAGTTATAAATGATTAGAAAAGCTTGAATGTATACTTAGATGGTACAGGAAATCATTTGCGAGATTGTTTCGAGTTAGGTATTTTGCCTACATGCTGTGCTTTTCAGTCGTAACGTTTTAGTTAAACTAAGCGGCCTGTATTTTTCCCTTGATATATTACGTGTAGATTTTCAGGTTTCGCATCAAATTTAACGACTCACTAACGGGTAAATAAATATTTAATTTCGCATCTTTAAGTTATGGGGTGCGATTACGAGCTTGCTGGTGTTAATTTTTATTCAGAAATTTGTTCTCTGAGCTTTTAAATTTGTTTTGGAATTGAAAATGTCGAATGTAGTTGACCCCAACTCTGAGAGTTCCGCTTCTGCTATTGAATTTGATTTGTTTCCTTTTTCCGATATTTGACTACAGATTTATTGATTTCTTCAGTAAAAATTGTTGCGGATTTCGATAACTATTTCTTACTGCAAGAAACTGAAAATAAAACGAGTGTTATGCATAAAAAATTGATATCAAACTGAATTCATGTCACGATATGATTTATTTGCACCCGAATGCATTTGAATTTGTTTGCCCGTAATGCTTCCATTTGTAATTTCCTTCTTTTATATTTTGACTGCTTCCTATCAGTTAAAAAATAAACGCGATTCAAAGTGGGTTACAGATTTTTATCACTTATATCGGCAAATCTGTTACTTAACTCACAGGTAAAGCTCTCAAATGAAATTGTATTGTGCCAAGCTAAGCTTTAAATTCTATGAAGATACATCAGCTACACGACGAGATAGATTTTCCCTATTTAACTTTTGTTTAGCAAACAAAGCGAGCAGCTTGATCGGCTTTGGTGTTTTCAAGGCGTAATTTAAACTTGGAAATGAATGAGTCTGTAATTAAGGTGACCTTTTAATGCTAAACGCAAATCAAAACTTATTTTTGCTGCGCCTAATGGTTTTTTCAATTCTGATCATAAACTTATTTGCATGACTAACTTCTCTTCTGACGTGGTAGTTTCGAACTTTGAATGTGTATTGCTATGCTTTATAGAAATTGCGTTAGAACAATAACTGTTATTATTTTAACTAACATGTTTTTACTTTCTTTTTATTTTCTATTTTCTTTGCAATTGGGTTGTAAAAAAATTTCTTTTCTGGATCAATGTAAACGTAGCATGTCAATACATGTATTGACTGCATGAATATTATATCTCTAAAGATTCTAAGAGCTTAGTCAGAAATTCATTTCATTTACAACAGTCACAAGTGTATGGGGTATGTGTGTTTTTCTCTTAAAGGGAATGTTCGCCTATAAACTGTATAGGGTGTAAAGCATTTTTTTTTTGCGTTTGATAAGACAGATCAGTTAATGGAGTGAGACTACGGCAACTTATAAAGAGAAATATATTTTGAATGGTTAAATTTTTTATTTAAATGTGCCTCTAATCAGTGCTCTCTAGAAATGCTGGTGGCCAGCATTTTTTCCAGTTACTTGTTTTTGAATTTTCAGCCGTTGAAATACCTGTCATGGTCTGAACAAAATTTTAAACTTTGCCACTCAGCCAGTATTTTTGTCTAAAAAATATGTAGAGAGCATAATGTAATTCAGCTTGACTTCTGGTTTGACCTGTGTTTACCCAGAGAAATGGACTTAAGTTTGCAGCAAAACATAGCAGCTGGTGACCAAACCCTTAAAAAGATTTTTGCGGAACATTTGGTTTAAATCAGAACCATTCCATGGTCAAAATTTACATAAGAGTGATTTGATCGGCCATTTTTTTCATTGACACATAATTGGAACTTTGTCCATGTTCACTTAATCTAAGTTGTAATACTTAGTCCATAAAATAGACTGGCAGCATGTCTGACCCCAACTCATAGCCAGCACATTCTTTACCATATTTTGTTCATTTCCTCTGATCCCCTTTTTTTTTTTTCTTTTTTAATATGCAAAATAACACTTTAATTTATTTTACAAACAATAAGTGAAATGGATTGCTTTTGGTGTTTTTATTGTGAAAGAAATTCAATATGTATTTAAATATACAGTATTTTGAGTAAAGGATATGGAAGTATTAAAAGACAGGAAGTTTTATATATTATAAGAAAGTTTTATCAGGGAGTAGAAAGTTTTAAAATTTCATGTTAAATATTGTTCAAGACAAGAACTAGTTTTGATACATACAAATGGCATTCTATACGAGTGTTCCAAAGTAGCCACATAATGGAAACCATTCAAGTTGACTTCACTTCTTTTACTTTCAGAGAAGCAATGTCCAAACCAACTGGAAGTGGTACAACAGAATTATTTCAGAATGATTTGGAGCCTGTATCAGAGGCTAATACTAGCTCTGCACATCTTACAGACTTAGAGCATCACAGTGATGTCTGTGAATGGACTGTAAGTGGTTAGATTCACATCAGTTATAGGCATTTTTGCAATGTCCACAATTTCCCAATTTTTTTTTTTCACTCTCTCCACCCTTACCTTAGCATTCATATTCTCTTCAATGTCATCTTTACATTTCCCATTGTTCTGACAAGGAGAGTTTGTTTGGCAAT
This sequence comes from Pocillopora damicornis, assembly GCF_964200805.1. Lineage (NCBI taxonomy): Eukaryota > Metazoa > Cnidaria > Anthozoa > Scleractinia > Pocilloporidae > Pocillopora > Pocillopora damicornis. The sequence goes on from NC_142671.1 coordinate 17,174,351, forward strand.
CAAGAGTTTCTTGAAGTGGAAATGATTTCCTTTATTCTTGTGACCTTCACATTTGATTTGGGGCTGATGCTTCAAGGAGAAATTGCAAGCCAGACCCTCTTAAGGGTTAAAGGGTTAATGGAATTAACTGATGACTATGTCAAAACTTTTATTCCCCACAACTGGCCATCTCCCTCTCCTATCATTTTGTGATACTGCAGGTGCAATTTCTTTTACAATCTTAACATACAGTTTATATTCAAAGAATGAAATTGAATTATTAAAATCAATGAAAGTGATGCTTAAGAAAAGGTTCTATAATCCTAACTGTGGTGTGAACATCTGAATAGCAGTGCTTGCTTAACTAGAGTCATGGTTGCTTTTCATTTTTTTCAAAATTTTTTAAAAAACTTTTAGGATTTCAACTGGTACTCTTTTAAGTAGAGTGAGACTTAGAGTTCTCTTTAATATCATAGACATTGTAGGCTTTTAACTTTTGTTACTTTTTCAGTAAAGTCATTGTCATTGTTATTACATGCAGGTGTCTACGAGTGTGTGAAATGAACTTTTTTATAGGTTCTATGTGGTAACTAATTGCTATATAGTTCAAGAGCAATTTAATGCAGATCTATTTGATCTTTTTTTCCCTCTTATCTTGCATCTACTGTGTAAAATTTTACCTTTAGGAAAGTGCCATGAATGGGCAGCACTTATGGATGGACACAGATGCCTCTGGAAACTCCTGTTACCTGACTGATTGTGAATCTCTGGTAGGAATTAATCCTTTCATATAATGCAATTCTCAGTGTTAAAGCAAATGATATGAAATTACCTGTGTTTTACTCTCCACTCTTCGATTGGTCTAGAAAACTTCTTCCTTATTCTTTACCAATTGGTGCAAAGCTTAAACCAATAGTACTGTGACTTGTGACAGTGCGTGCGTGTATGTTTGTTTGTTTGTTTGTTTGTTTTTTTCCTTTAATTTTAATTTTCACCAGTTGTTTTTAATATTTTCCTTGTTTACATTACCTTTTCTGATTACTTTGGTTTTGGTTTATTAGCAATGAATTACTATGTGCTTTATAAGTTTAAGGTACCTTACAAAAGTTGTTTTTGATCATTAAGTAAAACCAACTGTCCCTACCACACGATCTCTAAGCTAATTGTTGGAGTTTAAATTTGCCTTTTTAAAAAATGCAATTATGCTCACCACAACACTGACAAACTGCTGTGCAGAATGAATACTTACCATTTAATTTGGGAGAGGAAGGAAACAAAGCTAGCAGAGCAGCAAGTTAAGCAACAGAATATAGCAATTCTTAAAATCTGGCTCTCACACAGCCCTTTGATTAACTGCTGCATAAAAATCTTGCCTTCAGTGCAATTAACCTCAATAAACTGTTGTCACATTATATCATTTTGTAGAAATCAGGACCCAGAAAGAAGTGTGCAGGTAACTTTTTTGCATGGATTATCATTTGGCCTTAGTGGTAAAAATTAGTGCTACTTTGTTATATGTCTTGAATATGGTTGAACGCTTCCCTATACCTTCAGAGACTACTTCAATTTCATCATAACATTTCCCTTGAAAAAAGAACTTTAGGCTGCATACTTCACAATTAGTTCTTGTTAGTGTATACATGTAGCACATGTATGTTTTCCAGTTTTTGGCCAGTTGAGATTGCATTTTCCTCAACTTCTTGTCACTACATAGAAAATTTATTATTTTTTACTTAAGGTGTTTCATTTACTTACTTTAAATTTTGGGAAAGCTCCATTTATCTTCAAAGTAATACTGGTTAAATCTGTGTGGCTTCTCACAAGCCTGTAATGCAGGCATCTTATGAGGGCAACTTAACAGTAAGAGGCATGCGATTGTTAATTTGACTGGCCATATTTGATTTGGAGCTAGAGTGGATGGTAGAGGGAAGAGGCAGGGAATGACAAAAAGACACCTGCCAGAAGAGGTTGTTCAAAAGCAAAACACAGCTTGATAAGTTGTGTCACAGCATTTCCATAGTTTAATTAAAAAGTGGAAGTACTCTGGCAAAAACAAACACACATAGAATAGATGAGTGAAATGGTGAGGCTGTTCTCTACAGCCAGGAAATGGATTTGAAGAAATCTCCTCTGTAGTCACAAATACTTTGAAGCAGACACAGCTGCACCCGCAGTTTTACCCGCCATAATTTGTTTGATGCGAACCAACATCTGAAATGTACAGCTTTTCCTAAAACCAGTTGGTAACACTCTGCAATCCTTTCCGGAGACCAATGTGGAAATTACATCTATTTGCTCTATTTGTAGTGCGCAAGACACACCATGGTCTGATAAACACTTGAAAGATTGTTCTAGTTTGTCTACAGCTGCTTCCTGCTACCCAAAAATCAGTTTTTGCAGGCTATAGGCAGGCCTTCTCTTCAAGAGCAAAATCAAAATTGACTCCATGTTTAATTTTCCCTCAAGCATAACATGAAGCAGATTGGCTTGTAGAGCTAAACCACACCAAGCAGGAACTCCTTTTGTGGGCAAGTAGCCCACAAAAGGAGTTCCTGCTTTTCCCAAAACAAAAATGACCTTGGCAGGTCTAATATTCACAGCCCCACCCTTACTCTCCTTTTTTCAATTGTCTATTGCAAAAATTGAAGATAGCAGCGAAAATTTCCACTAAGATAATACTGAGCACTCGCCTACCAAAATTATGCCTGCTTTTCAGGCTCGCTTATTGTGAAAGTACAGAATGATTGTTTTTCCCTTGTTTTAAGAATGCAAAGTACCTGAGGGACCATACTTTTGGTGTCTAGGAGAAAATTACTATGTTGTGATTGGGAGGGAAGGGTTAGGGGGGCAGATAGAGATAACTGCACAAAATACACTCCTGAAAGGGGACATGGGGGTGATCAGTGTGTGTTCATTCTGTCCTGGTATGAGTACATCACAAGTAAAAAATTAGGAACTTTTGTTGAAATTTAAGTTTTTTCATACATGTAGGTTGATATTGGATCATACAGTAAAACCATTTTTTGTTCCTTAACCCTTTTACTCTAGTTATTCAATGATTAATTCTCCCCTTGCTGCTAGAGGTTTCCTTGTAACTTAGTTGGAAGAATTTGGGTTAGATCACTTGATGAAAACTTCTACTTTACCTGATGGATTTGAAATTAATATTCATTGCCTGTTTCTTGGGGAATGCACAGATATTATTGCCAGTCAGAGAGGTTGTGTGTTTATCACTTCTGGTAGTTACACGTAAGGGTTAAGTAGATTTCAAGTAAGTTAGAAACTGTTTGAAAACAATATCAACATGAACTTGCCATTGTTCAAACAGGAGCCAGCTGTATCTTGTGTTAAAGCTTTTGACTTTAACGTTTCAGTATTATTAATACCAATATTGACAATAATTCTGAGGGTGGATTTCTATTTGATATACCCTACAGCTTGTAAAATCATTGTCCATGCAAAGTGCATAGAACAGCTGTATAGGGTGAGTATTGATAAAAAAATAAAATTAGACTTAGTTACTGTTGACAGAACTCTCTTTATAGGTTGATAGAACTAGTCATGAAGTTGTATTACATACAATAAACATGTCAAATGTACATTAACTGTTTTTTCTCTGTATGTAGTTCAAATCATTGAACATCATTTTGCTCAGTGGCACTTGTCAGTAATATCTCGCATGTGGTGTTCATTTCAGATAAACTTCAAATGCAAACCAACATTCAGGGAAATCCATCCAAAGTCTACACATGAGGTACTTTCTCGTGTATTGTAACCTTTTAGATCATCACATGACATGTGATGATGTAAAAACATTGTTTCAATAGCGTACTAGAAGTGTTGTTCTCTCACCATTATGATTGAAAGCCTATTCCAATTTGGTTGTATAACATTGCATATCATATGTTTGAAAATTGAGATTTTTCATTTTATTAGTGATACAAGCATACTCAGAAGAAGGATATACTTAAAACTCCATGTAGCATTGCTCTCTATCTTACCAACCTCCTAATGTCACCCTCTCCATCTATACAGCAAGTTATAAATAACATTTCCCCTCTCGATTATGGCTCATTCACTTTTTATTTGAGCCATTAATTACAGAAAAAGAGTTTGGTCCATAACCTGTAGAAAAAGACCCTTTATTTGGTTAGTAAGAGTTATATACAGGTATATATCTCTGTTTTAGAGTAACGTTCGTCATCACTGGGTTCATCGCCGCAAACAAGAAGGGAAGTGCTATCACTGTGGCAAGGTAATAAATTACTACTTACATAAGAGAAATAGTGTACTTCCTTTCTTAAAACATCGCAGTAGTATGTTTTGGATGAATACAAAACAAAGGAAATAAAAATCAAGTGGCTTTCAAACCAGCCAAAGTTTGATATTTAATAGCTATGCCCTAATGATTTGCTTTGTTTTCTGAAAGATGTAATTGATGTTCTGTTATAATAAATTTTTCTTTTTCTACTGTACAGTCTTTCCAGCATATGCTATCCTTTCAGACAAAGGTATTTTATTTTCAATTGTTATTTTAACTTTTAGTTAGTGTATGCATTAGAAGGTGAAAAATAGTAACTAACCAGTCTTTTTTTTTTTTTTGAGTTAAGAACTACTCTAATCACTATCTGTTCATTTATATTTTACATGTACATACATGTACAACTGTAAAATGCATATAATGAACGTTGGCAGGAAAACTTTAGGACAGATTGATGACAGAGACTTCAATTGTCTCAGTGCTATATCATCCATTTATCTATGCATTTATTTGCTTTGATTTTTACTTACTTATTAATTTATTTATTTAATATTCATGTAGTAAGTATTATTTTTTTAACAGGATATTATTGCAATCAGCTGTTCATGGTGCAAAGCTGCAGTAAGTACAGCATGTTGTTAAATTAATTTTATCTTCTCAAATTCTGGATCTCCCAGTTTGAAGGTTGCCACAATTTTAACTTTTTTCTAGTTATAGAGGCCAGGTTATTGTACATTTCCAGTGCCTGAGATTTGATTGTTCCTCTTTATTTTTCATTGTACTGAGTACGTCCACAAGGTATTAATTTTAACTTTTTTGTTGATATCTTTTCTAATATGACTAATTCTTTTTGCAGTATCACAATAAAGTGGAGTGTTTTACGATGAACAAAATAGATGAAATTTGTGATTTAGGAGCTCATGCAAATCTCATCGTCCCACCATCTTGGGTTGTCAGGCTCCCTCCAAAAAGAATGCATGTAAGTTTTCCTTAGTTTGTGTTTTAAGAGCTAAACAAAATCTGTGCACCTTATTATTACAATTTTTTATTTTGGGTGAACCTTATAACTCTCAAGATCTGATGGTTAATTCTCCCCTTTAGCTGCTACAATTTCCTGTGATTTGTTTTTAGAATTTGGTGTTAGATCAAGATAACAACTTCTAACTGATAAGTCTGGGTATTCTCAGTACCTCTTTTCTGGATAATTTATGGATATTATAGGGAGAAATTTCATGTGAATCACTTCTGGGATTTAAAGGATTAAAAAAATAACAATCATGACAAAATTTTTTAAAGAATATGCCAATTAGATAATCATACGATAGGTTACTATTGTCATTGTTAATATTTCTTAGATTTAAACAAATTCCTGGTGTATATTGAGTATTTGGAGTACGAAGTAGTGGAAATTTAGGCTGAGTAATTATACATTCACAAGGCTCTTGATTAATGACACAGAAACTGAAGTTAATAAACATAAAGGCATAATATTACCTTCAAAATACTCATGATATGAGTCCAAAAATACATTAATTTCATCAAGTGTTATTTTCCTTCATGTGAAATCTTCATCTTTTGTAGGTGAGAAGCTCATCCATGAAACGGAATAGTTTTAAAAAGAAATCGCTGAAAAGAAAATCAACAAAGGTTTGCAGATGTAGTTCTTGCAATTGGAGGATTTTTAAATCACAGTTATGCCCCTTATAATCATTGGTGGCTCACTTGTGGCGGCATTTTAATAAACACGACACAATTTAAGATTTAATTATAGCAAAACTTCATAAGTTAAAAAGTTTCTACAGTACCTGAAAAAGCACAAAGATTAGTTCAATAAATCAAGGTGAAACCTTTTATGTAATAGAGAAGTTTGTCACTGTTACCTACAGGTATTGTTAACTAGTAAATTGATTCTATTGCCTACTACCCCTAAGATATGTTCAGTAAAGGTAAATCCTCTTTTAATTCTGACTATTGCCTTTAAATTAAGCCCAAATAAAATATTTCCCTTGCTCATGCAACATCTAATAAACTCTTGCAACAGAGCGATGGAAGTAGCAACAGTGATGAAGATGATGATGTGGTCAACATTCAATGGTTTCTTGAGCTCAACACTTTTGCTATTAATGTAAGGTCTTAGAGAAAGACATAAAGTAACATTTTAACATATTCTGCTTTTCTGCTTTAAACATTTAATTCTCATTTATTACTTTTGCTAACCTTTTTTGGTGTTGAATGATTAAAATCACTTTTAGTAATAAAGTTTTACATTTTTTAATAGCTACTCTAAATGATGATAGACCTAATTCTGGCAAGCGCTTATGATGCAAACATAAAAATAAACAGCCTAACTTTTAATAACTTTAAGACATGTCATCTGAACAGTAATTTTGTTTATTATTTCAGTGTAATGGTGCTTGTTTACTGTTTTTTTTAAAACCAATAAGCTAAACCATGCACTAAACATTGGCAACTAGAAAAATTTAATTATTTGCTACAGACTGTAAATATAGCCACGCAACAGTACTGAATTCTTGCCCAGTGAATTGAATTCTTTTATAGTCTAAAATTAAAGAATTAACATTTCACCTTTTTTTCCCTGAAAAGTTGATATCATTGATGTCACAATCAGCACAAGTTCTGTGATGCTTTTTGGTCTTAGGCCTGTTTCTAAAAAGTCCTGTTAACTTAATGGGCCTGAAGCCATATTTTAAAATCAAAATTTAAAGAATAGAGAAGCATGTTCTGGTGGCCTGACCAGTCCATTTTGTTGGAATATGATTAATAAGCCAACATCTGGTGTAGTTTATCTTGACATACATACATGTAAATGGTGTAATTGGTATCTCTGTTTTCTCTCTTCTAGGAAAGGAAACCTTTCGTGGTAAGCATTAGTTCATCTTATTTGAACTACTGTCTCAGTTAATCCGAAGGTGATAGAACTATTACATTATAATGTTTCTTGTTTGGAACAGCAATATATTCAGCAGTTGCAGTCATTCATCAGTGACAAAAAAGGCATAACTCCATTTTCAAGGGGAATGAATTCATACCAAATGTTAGATAAAGAAGTGTCAAATGAAATGTGAAGTCACATTAAAGAAATTATTGTGTCTGTGAATAATTATACATTTGCCTACTTCTTTTACTTTCCCTCCAATGTTTGTTTGCTAGAATATCATTTGCTCAATTGCTAACCAACCCACATCATATTTTGGTCAAAAAGGGTAAGTACTGGTTGAAAACTCGAACTTACCCCTGGTAACTCTCCTCACTCAGGACTAAACATCAATAATAGTAAACTCTGAGTGGAGCCTGACACCATTGCTAATGGTAAACCAACAATCTGGGTGGATGGGCCATGTGGTTCACAAGGTGATGTTACCACATATCTGAATAACATTGTTCCAACCAAGTCAGTGCATGTCTAACAATGTTGTCACAGTTGCTTGGCTTGGATGTTCAAGGATTTAGGAATTATTTTTCAAGATCATTCATAAGTTTTATATTACTAATGGTCTCAATATTTCATAGATTAAGCCTTCTGGATCAGCACAACGTAAGCCCCTACTAGTGTTTATTAACCCAAAGAGTGGTGGAAATCAGGTAATTTACCTCACATCTTCATTTTTAATATTCAATATTTGTTTAAATGTAATTTCAGAACTGGATAAAGAGTTCCCCACAATTTGATTTCCCCTACATCTGTTTGTATTTCCTTGTCTCAGGGAGCCAAAATCATGCACAAGTTCCAGTGGCTATTGAACCCAAGGCAGGTGTTTGATCTGTCCAGAGGGGGTCCTCGATTAGGGTATGTGCAAAAGACTTTTCAAAGTTTGAGTTTGTAATGTGGCAGTTCCCTGATGGTGGTTCGTTAGTATTTTCAAGGTTTTTAATTCACATGCACATATTTACCCATGCAAAGTACAGTGAATAAGTATCTGTTGAGAATTAATGAAAATGTAAGACCCAAAAATTGCCTATTTGTGTGGTTGGGGAAGAGAAGTGTGTGCAGTTGCTTCCTGGTATACATGAGTTAGCAATAGATTCCTTTGAAACATTGCAGATCTATAATGACAATAAGACTAAGTGGAGTCCAATGACTGCAAAGCAGGAGTCCCAAACACAGTAGATTCCCTCAAAATGGGTGCCCAATGATCCTAGATTGAAATGATCGTCTGTGTACTTGACATGGTCAAAATCTATTCTGTGGCGGTTCACTTGGATTTCACAAGAGATCTTTTACTTGAAATCAACTGAAACTCTAATAACTGTTCAGTCGTGATAAGTCTGAGTACAGCTGTTGTTCTTATTCTGAATTTGTCTGTGACAATAGTCTGGAATTGTACCGAAAGGTCCCCAATCTTCAAATCCTAGCCTGTGGTGGAGATGGAACAGTAAGTTATTTATATTTTTAGAATTCACATTTTTACATTAACTGAACCTTTTTTTCTTGAGATTTCAAAGGTGATGTACATGGTGAGCTTGAGTGGCCAAAAGAGCTGTTCATCTCTAAATCACTAATATACCCTTACTCTAAACAGTTACTAAGTCCCTTCTCCACTCACAGTATACTTTGGGTCTCATTGAGACCAAATAATTTCTGACATGATTTCTTGTGTTATTTCTGTAGGTAATTTATAGTATTAGTATTGGTATCATGTTACAATTTGGCTGGCCTTGTTGTAACACTATTAACATTTCCCTTTTTTTCCAGGTTGGCTGGGTCCTGTCTGAACTTGATAAACAAAAAATTACACCCCCACCCCCTGTGGCTGTACTTCCACTGGGGACAGGAAATGACTTGTCGAGAGTTCTCAACTGGGGAGGGGTAAGGAGTATTGCTTTGAAATTTTGCCAGGAGATAAGGAATAGGGGCTACAATGTCAAATTCTCCTATCCTTTTTCAAAGATCACTACATCATATTTGGAAATTTGGATGTTTTCTTTTTTCAGTCAGATGGAATCGTAAAAAGCAAACTTTTGCTCCTGTCCAAGCATCATCAGAAGATGGGCGCTCATATCTCACAAATCCCAATTAAATCTGTCACAATTATTACAAAACTAAAGTTTCACAGATCTCTATGCCTGGACAAGCAAATCTACTAGATATCATTTGAAAGAACCAAAGTGGTGACTGCTTGTTAGATTTGTAAGATATTTATCCTGACTCACATGCTGCCTGTGCTTGTTTGTTACTCCTCGTGGACAAGATGTCCGTGCGTCACAGGTTACCCCATAATATTTCGTGTGGAGTTTTCCTGAAAACTGAGCCCACTTATGGGTATAGTCATCGTCAAGGCATATTCCGTGATGTGTGCTCTTTCTTTTGAAGGGTTACACAGATGAACCTTTGTCAAGAATTTTAACACACATTCATGAGGGAAGTATTGTTCAGCTCGACAGGTTAGGCATGATGCATTTTAACTTGTAACATGTGTTTTTTTTCGTCGTCACTCAAAATGATTATTCCACATTTAACACATGTAAGTTTATTTTCCTAGATGGAATCTGGAAGTAACATTTAATGAAGCAGGTGAAAATGATTCCTCTGATGAAGCCGTTGAACAGGTGAATAATTACCGCTGGATATTTATTTTGTCTTCTCGATAGTTTTGTACAGAGGTTGATTTTAAGCATAGCGGGTTTCAACTGTGAGGATAGTTTTGAAGCTATCAGAAAGGTGGCAGTCTGCTTTTGCTCAAGATTCTTCCTTCCCATGTGAATCTGTGTCGTAGAGTGCTAACTGTTGATTCATTAATTTGAATTTTCATGTGTTTCATTTGGTTTATGGTCTGGAGTAATCTAACCTGTTGTTTTTCCTCGCCTTTAGCTTCCCTTGAATGTCATGAACAACTATTTCAGTCTGGGATTTGATGCTGAAGTGTGTTTAGAATTTCATGAATCAAGAGGTATGTACGCCATGCAAACAGTTCGAAATTTTTAAATCAATTTCTTACGTCGGTAGAAGAAAAAAATGACGAACAAAAAATACAACAATGCAAAACCCACTCGCAGTTCGTCTCATTTTGATAGGCTGACCAACACTTTATTTGCGTATTCATGCTAAATCATTTCTTCCTATCTCTTCCTTCCCTTCTAGAGGCCAATCCAGATAAATTCAACAGTAGATTTAAAAATTTAGTATTTTATGGAAAGGTAAGTACTCTTTGATAACACAATCATTTGAGCTACAGTATATCAAAAACGTGGCAAGCTAACTAAAATTACTTGGTTAAGGGTGTAACTGTAATACAGTATGATTGCTGTTAATACTTAAACCGCGTTCAGTTTGAAATACATAGTAACGGAACAGATGTAGTGAATCTTCTCCCAAGTTAGCATGATAACTCATCAGTCTTCAATTTGCAGGCTAGTAGTGCAACTTTCCTTCAGAGGAAAGCTCGTTCCTTCTTCAAATATACCACTATAGAGGTTTGTTCTCTCAATTTCTCCATGTAATTTTGAGATTTTCTGTGTAGTTATTTGATTGGTTACATTTTTAGTTTAATTTGACGGGAATATAAGAAAAATACGCTGGCTACTGGACAGCTGTTATTGGGTTAAGGAATGTAAGAAGACGCTTTGATAAGTAGCCCCTTATTCAATTTTCTTGCGCGCTGATTTCAAACATTCACAGTCTTTTACCTAATCTTGTCCTTTTAGCGTGTGAATTAGTGGTGTATGTGATCAAACTACTATCCCTCTCGAAATTAAGAATATCTTAAAGCCAACAAGTTTTTTTAAATTTACACTTGTGTTGTTGTGTTGCAGTGCGATGGAGTTGATCTCACTGATAAGCTTCAAGAAACCAAACCTTTGTGCCTCTTATTTGTCAATATCCCATCGTAAGTTGTGTCACTTAAATTTGATATGTCAATGGTGAATCCGTTACGCTTTGCAAAATGAAAATATTATCCAAGAAGAAATCTCATCTTTGACGTTTTTGTAACAGCTGTTTCACCCCATTTACCCGGGGTGTTTGAAATTGGTCCGGGGTTGATGAGTTGTTGAGGGGAATTTTAAGGGCACAGTTAGAGGGAAGCCCAGCAACTTCTTCCTCTGTCGTTTCCTTTGCATTTATTGTCTCCCCTATCTCCACCCACCTTCGCTGCAAGGGAGTGTGTCTCTTCAAACTCTAGACACAAATAAAATTATTCGTTATGTCTCACCAGCTTTCTCACATACACAACTGATAAACTTTCTCAGACTCGTCACGCAGTCTTAATGCGGTGGAACGCGTGACAACCCAATGAGGACGGGGTATCAAACTTGTATATTCCCTTACTTTTTCTATTCATACTCATATTTCTTTATCTTTTAGATATAGTGCCGGTACGTCACCTTGGGGACACCCGGGAAAAGACAGCGTAAGTAAACCATGTAGAGTAAAGAAAACGAACCAATGAATCCTCAAAGCCTACGTTGGTGGAAAACCACAAGTAAAGAAGGTTACTGTACCCTAGTGCTAATAATCGTCTGTCGCCTTGTTTGACGCTGCCTCCTGGGACGCTAGACACAATCGGATACCATCATTTAGGAATATTTTTAGCAAGTCATAAGTTTCTGTGTTTCAGTCATTAATTGTTTGGTATTTTTGTAGGAGTTTCAGTCTCAAAGACTTGACGATGGTTATCTGGAGGTGATTGGACTCACTTCAGCTACGCTGGTAAGCCACAGCCACAGTAGGGTCATGTTTGAGACTTTTAATAGTTGTTGTTAGATCCAGCTGGCTGATTAAAAAGCTAAGCTCTCGGTAATGATTAACTTAACTGCCGTTTCAGCTGGCACCTTTAAGATCGACACCAGTTTTCCTGTTAGAGCGGCAGTCCTTAACGGTTGAGTGCCTTAAAAAAGACACCGTTTTAAATTTGTTATCAATGCTTTCGTTCTTTCAATAAAAAGGAAAACGAAAACAAAACGGAAATCGAATTGTAATTCAGTGCGAGGATCTCGTAAAGGGGCTCGGAGGAGAGCATTAAGGCTCTTTATTGACTCGAGTGAATAACGTGATAAGATGACTTCTCTTCTTTAGGCGACGACACGAGTTGGAGGTCATGGTGAGAGGATAGCACAATGTAAAGAGGCTGTTCTTGTAACCAGTAAATCTCTTCCCATGCAAGTGGATGGAGGTCAGTAAACGTAAAACATTCCTGTCTTTGTCCCCATATCTTAACACTTCTTGTTGTCTTTGTCATCGTTTCTGATCACTCAGGCTTCTTTTAAAGAACTATCTTGCAATTAAAAAAAGGCTCCGATACCCAAACTAATGACAAACGAATGGATCGTGCCAATTTTCACCTCTTGGACCAGTGCCTACTTCTCTCAGAAAGACACGCCCCAAACAAACAATTTATTCATACCGTGTTTTACGTTTTCTTAATGATGAAAAGGAGCAAATCGCTCTGCAACCGTTCCAATCGCACAGTTCACTTGATTTTCGTTAAAGCAACACATTTGTGATAAGAACAAGCTGATTAGAACTCGGAGTTAGTAAAAGGTTTTTACTTATATCTTTGCAAATCCATTTTTGTTCTCTTCTTAAGAACCCTGTAGGTTATGCCCATCCAGAATAAGAATTAGTAGGAGAAACCAGGCCAACATGTTACAAAAAGTGAAGGTTAGTGTTTTAACCTCGATGTTTTACTTTGATTTAAAACTACTGGTGTAACAGGAGCGATAAATTAAACTAGATAACTCATTGCAAGGACTGATAAATGTATGAACTGAAATTCGAATGGTATGAACAGGGCTTAGTAGGTCGAACCTTCTTCTATCTTTCTCTGAATAAAACACCAATCATCGTAGGTTATCCTTCGTACTTCGTCAGGTCTCTGGGTTATTCTTGGCGATCTATTGTCCACCAAAATTCCCAGAGAGACGTTACAAGAATTAACTGTCCTGCCCCAAAATACACTGCGGGGACAGCAGCCAGGACTCAACCTTGAACTGTTGGATCCGGAACCTAGCATATCAACCGGAGGCTACCTTTTCCCCAAAAGTGTGCATGAATATGATTATTGATTTATTGTAAATGAAAAGAAGCTGATTTGTAAAAGTCGCCGTCTTCATGATATTTAGTGATCCTGCTATGCAGTGTGGCGCCTACCATTAACTTTCTTGTCATTTTCATATGTAGCGTGTATAAACAACTGAATGGGCCTTTTCAAAAAACACTTTCTTTCCTTCTCTCTACAGAGTCGAACAGAACGTTCCAACTCGAATGCAGGGTATGAATTCTCTCAATTATGCCGTTCTAACTCCTTGGTATCTCTCAGTTTTAGTTCATTGTTTCCTCATGTTTCAGGTTGAAAACCAGTGGAATTACAAGGCAATTTGTTTCTTTGTTTCTTTGTGTAGGCCTATTCCATGTCCTGAACCAGTGAAATTACAGATATTTCGAGTGGCATTCAGTGATTATGAGAAGCACTGTTGTGATCTATTACAGCTAAGGGAAACTTGTGAGTACGAAATGTTGAATCGCGACCTAGGTTAAGCTTTTTAATTCCCGGGGATCGGAAAAGATTGGGGAAGGGGAGCTTATTGAAGAGAGGGACATTCTGTCGAGGGTCCAATAATTAGGTGCGCTTTTTGGGGGGCTCATCGGAGAAAGGGACATCTAGATGAGAGACTTACTAGTTACGGAGGCTAATCGGAGAAAATAGCTTATTAAAAACCATCTGAGAGGTACAATTATATCTTACAAAATCTCGCCCAGCTGTAATGAATATCCTTTAAGGTTTGCATCCCTGTTTCAAACGGAAACTAAAACCGGCTTTCAAATACTGTATAATTTTACAGTAACTCACTCCCATTAAACAACTCCTGTGATGACATAATTGTGGCGATTAGTCAGCATTAATATCTCTTTGGAGAGGAGTTGGATTGTATTCTTTAAATTCTTCCTCCAATACTTAAACCTACCATGAGCGCAGAAACAGTCATGTTGATTACTCGTTTTATGTTTTACAGCGACGCTTTTGGCGACGACTGCGATAGAACCCGACGCTGACTTAGAGCAAATGAGAGCTTGGATCGAGCGGTTTAAAGAGGACGAGGAGGAAGAGGTACCAGAAAGTTAAGAAAAATGGTTTTGAGAGCAATTAGAATGAAATTACCTTTTTGTGAAAACAAATTAGTGTAAATACCTTTGACTGTTGTACATACATTGTTTTTCTTTTTCGTCTTTCAGAAAGCAACCTTGTCAGATGAGTGGTGTTTCTTGGACAGTAAGCCTCTATTGTGTCTTTATTTTAATCGCATAGGGTTCATAATCAAAAAATGCAATTCGGATAGTACAGAATGCTTTAGAAATATTGAACTTTCACTGAAGACTGTAGGTGTAAATTCAGCTTGGTTTGACCTACTGTTTTCATCTCTTTCTTTGGTTCCTTTTTGAGACTGTTTTTGTTGAGTTATGATTTGAGGCATCTCTTTGCTGGTTTCTCTGTATCATATTCCCAGTCGTGAACTGCTTAGAGAGGTTCTCAAGGGACTTGTATGTACTGTATGTAGTACTGGCTGAGGTTCCTGTCTAGTATACTTCTACCTTTACCGGTGCTCATCGAAAGACCGTATAAACAACAGTATGAAATAGCTATTATTCAAAAACTGAATAGGTAATTTTTTTCTTCTTTGTAGCAACATATCCTGACAGGGTTTATCGTGTCGATGTCGCCCAGGTAAACAGTGTTACTCGTGCACCTACCTCATTTCTCCTTCTTTTTCCGTTTTTGATTATGTTTTTGGTTTCTTACGATTGGGGTGATTTTCTTACCTTCTAGGAAAAAATATACAATGTAGTGGACATTCTCGAGGATGGAATATTCATCGTCGACCTCAAGGATGACCTTGTGAAGTGAGAACTTCCTGATAATTTTATTTTTTTACGATCTACAGTCTCGATTTCCTTTCTTTCAGCCCCTTAAAAAGGGAAAAACAGAATGTCTGCTGTCTGTAGCATGCTTTTTGTGCCTTTTTCACGCTGTTAAAAAAGGAACGCCCGATAGCCGAACAGTTTCCTTCAAATTATACCGCATCAATTAATTGCAGGGTTTGAGCTAGTATTTGATCACTGGGGGACAATTTGTCCCCTTAGCAAAAATTTTGGAGGACATTTTCATTTTTTACATTCATACTGGCAAGCCGACAAAAACATTTTTTTTTACCTGATCCTTGTAAGACTTGTAATACAAGAAAAGTGATACAAAAAAGAAAAGTTGTTATTGATGTCAAATTTCTTTTTCTCGTCATATTTAAACAGAGGATCAATGACTATGCTTTATACTTCAAAACATTACACAGCAGAATCTCGTCCCGGCATCGCATTGTAAACTTCAATTCCTTTCTTAATCACTGGTAAACGTAAATGTACTAATTCTTCAGTTGGTTCTAGCCCAAACATCAAGGGCTGTAGAAAAGAGTTGCTGCAGAGTTGAGGTTCTAAAATTTGTACACCCTTCTGCCGTTGCAGAGGGGTTTGTCTTCTTAGATTTCCGACAAAAATAGCAGAACATCGCCTCTTTTTCATAGCGCAACCATGTGTGATCTCGCAACCAAATTTTCAGGAAAGTTCGTGATTTTTTCGGTTTCCTTCGATCCTCATTCGTTTCTTCCTGATTAATACACTGTTCTTCTTCTGTATCATTTTTCTCCGATTCACTCTGGCTTCGATTCCGAGCGAAAAAGCTTTCTAATGTTCGAACACGTTTTCGATGTGACATGTTATTGCGCTTTTCACAAACATGCGAATTTTGAAGTTCAAAAGCCAATTGAAGATTGCGTTTTTCGCTGCCGTCAATCATCTTAACGGAACTCTTAGGAAACAAAACTTTACTTTTACGGGTTCAAAAGGTCATGGTTGGTGATTTGTGATTGGCGGATTTCAATCCGTTTCGTGTGTTTCTGTGTTTCAAGGTTCGTTGCTTGTGATCGTAATTATGATTGAGGGCAGCGAAAAACGTAATTGTGAAGGCGGCTTTTGAACTTTTGAGTTCGCATGTTTGTGAAAAGCGTAGTAAAGATTGCCACGTGCGTTCACCACGCTTGGTTGAGCATGAGACGTACGTGTTCAGTAAAGTGTGACTGAAACGTGACTTTAGAATGAACTTTAAACGTGCAAGAAAATATACTTTCCACGTTCTGTTTTAGCTTGCAATTTCTGTACCGAGATAAAACTCTTCGTGTGTGCTTCCTTTCGAGTTTTTTCCCTAAATTTTGAAGGGGACAAATTGTCCCCTTGACCGTTTTTTTAAGGGACAATTTCAATTGCAGTGCGGGATTGGCGCAATGGCGCGGCCTGGCTCAAACCCTGTAATTGTGTTCAGTTCTTATTCGAAGTATGATTCAAGCAACGCTGCATAGTCAGTGATTGAAATGTCACGCAGCTTTTCATCAAGCTTTCATTTTTGAGGTAAATCACGGCTGCTTAGTAGAGGGTTGTGACGCCTCTAAACAGTCAAAAACAAAACGTCAAATGAAACCTTGGTCTCGAATTAAGAGGGCGTTGGCAGCTCTGCATGCTTCCGTCTCCTAGTTAAATTTGTATTGAGAAGGAAAAGTAAACAGAGGAAGTTTACGTGCTTAGTGATTTTCATAGAGACCACTTGATCTGCTTCCAGAACACAGCAAAATAACAAGACCAGTGTTCCTAACTCATCCTCTCGAGTCAAGAGACCACTGTCCGTCCCTGGGGGTTCTGTTCCCAGGGCTCCCAGTCTTATCAATCGGTCACCAGTGACTCTGCCCCCTCCCCGGAGGCATAACAGCTCACTTGGATCCAGTCCATCGGAGAGTGTGGAGGATATTGTGGAAACAACTATCATGACACCATTTCACACGTAAGTTAACTAAACTGGCAATTTCTAGTATCTGTTTGAACAGGTTTTGTCAGTACAGTTTCCTCTTTGTCTTAAAGGCACGAGTTTGCGTCGAAACCTTGAACTAGTTTGCTTTCCAAGCATCGATTTGGCTTCCAAAGACGGCATTCTACTGCTTCAGCTTTTTTGAACAGCACAAATAGCTGGTACATAAATTTGGTTAGGAAATTGTTTAATAAGGTAGTGTTCTAAGATTGAAAAAAGGCCTTTGATACTGTTAATGTCGAGATCCTCTGTCGCAAGCTAGAATTATATGTTAACACTGGGAACGCCCTGTTGTTTATTTTTTTTTTATCCTCCATTACATACACGACCTACCAGGGTGTGTTGGGCGGGCAACTCCGTGTTAATTCGCAGACGACACAAATCTGACCAAAAAATAAATTGACCCTCAATGTCGCAGAAACCGAATTCATGTTTATTTTCTCTCTTTACATTCTAAGACTCTTTCCATCTCAGCCGTTAGTTAAAATTGATGACAAAAGCCTAAATCAAATCTTGCAATTTGGGCTTTTGGTGTTGAGGTGGACCATCACATCTCTTGGGGTAACCAAATTGAAAAGGTGGCCTAGAAAGGCAGTTCAGGAATCGGAGCCTTAAGTCTCGTTCGGGGTTAAGTAGACGGAGCCACTCTAATTAATATCTCTAATGCATAAATGCAACCCTATTTTAGTTTCTGAAGTCAGGTCAGGGACACCCTTGGAAAAGGCCACTCTGATAGGCTTCAAAAGTTTTCCAAAAATAGATCTGCTAGACTCATAATGTATATGAGCAACAATACTCATGCGCCAGAGGCTCTCAGTGCCTTAGGTTAGGAAACAGACACTCTACGAGCAAATTCCAAAGCTAAGGAAATATTCAAAGTGCTTAACGGCGTGACCCCAAGTTGGCTCGCTGGAAGTGACGGTAATCAATACAATCTCAGGGGCTCCTTTACCTGCACTGCAGTTGCCTTTAGCTAAGGCCGAAAACTGAAAAATGGACAAAGAAGATAAGAAGAATAATGGATGAGTTCTCGGACATACGTGTGCTTCACAACGCACCCAGTCACAATGTTTGAAATTTACAAAAAGAGCGATCCAGAGCGTTTTCTAACGTGATAAGTCCAATTAAGAATGTTTCAGTCACCCGTCAGAGTAAATCATATTCACGGTTGTTGTTTTCTTGCCATCTTTAGTAATCAAGAATTCAAGTTACCTTCCCCCGATGGAGATGACACGGACACTATTTGGTGAGTAGAATAAGAATAGTCACCTTGAATGAACCTTAACAAAGGAAACAGTCTTAAATTGCCTTACGCTATTAATCCATGCGTACCTTGAGCACATTTTCACCCTGTCCTATGTTCTAAGAATTACTCACCTGTCGTAAAGTACTTTATCGACTCGTGATGTAATTTTTCTGTTCATTGTAGGGTGAAGAATGAAATCATGAAGCGTAACGAAAGTAGTAAGTGTTAAGCTGCGTTACTATTGTCACTGTGGCTTGTTTGTCGTTCGCTTGTTCTATCTATGTAGTCTCTCCTCAGTCAAAGTCGATTTCCAAGAATCATAAGCAATGCACAATTTGTAACTAAAATAACTTTTTTTTAAGGTATGATTGAGGCTTCGAAAAACGGAGACCTAGACAAGGTAATTAGGCGTTTTCTTCAAATGGATAACTGTTTGTAAAATATCGCAGTATAAACTGGCTTTGCCTCGCTTTTGAGTTGCTTGGTGAAGGAGTATTATCCAGTCTTGTCTATTAATCAGCAAATTATATGTCCATAGTGAACAACGTTCTTATCGCACAGTAGGATAGGATACTACGCAAGTTGCGAATTCAGAAGAATGTTTCTGCTGAGCTCAGAGCACATTTTGTTTGAAGCCAGAGCTAAAAAAAAAGATTACAACGATAATCGATACGTAGAAAAATATCTGGCATGAGGAGTCAGTGCAAGCTCAAACGAACTTTCTGAGTGCGGCGTGAAAATGGAGTAATCAAGGTACGATTGGTCGTAGTTTTCCATCCGATTTGTTAATAGGATGGCGCGTGATTTGAAGACTTACTGAATCACTGAGCGTAGTGAAGCAAACCACTGTTAGAGCGCATGTCTTTTGACTTGCAAATAACACTCATTCAATGACAACGCCCCCCTGGCTATATTAACTGCCGCACTTAATTTATTCGACAGATTCACTGAGTTTTTCTGCTCCTTTTTCTATTTTATTATTTTTTTTTTGTGGTATTAAGGTTATTGAGTTGCACCGTAACGGTGTCAGTCTGTCAGCTGGTGATCGCCGAGGCTGGAGGCCGTTACATTACGCCGCCCGTCACGGACACAAGGAGGTGGTCAGATATATCATCTCCAATGGTAAGTTGATACAGTGACTGATACCTTAGACATGTATTTCCTTTCTACGTCGACATACAAGCCTGCTTACAGGCGTAAAAAGGGAGTGAAGACCGAGCAACCCACGCTTACGGGAGGAACCTACCGTAGGCTACGTGGTTGTCCTCCATCGTTATTCCCAGCAACACAAGATTGTGGCAACTACCAACAAGTACTGACAGCTGCAAGCATTGATTTCTAATCTGGCCAACTGCTGACCAGCCAAATTAAGTAAACTATACACATGTTTGGTTTGCTGTGCTGGAAATTATTACTGCATGTCTTACTGTGAAAACATACAATCGATATTAGCCGATGAAATTATAATGATGGAACTAATAATTGGACTGGAAACCCAATTGAGCAAATTTTTGTAAGTAGAACCCAAGATCATCGAAATTTCTGAAACATAACTACTTCAAAAATATGTTTTAGAATGCTTAGTGCAATTGGTGGAAAGGAACGCCTTGCGAAGCTATTACCTCAACCGACCAGAGGACATTTGACGACATGGAACGTCAGGATAGTTTTTAGTATTACAGGGACGTCGAGATCGCAACTAAAGAGGGGGAAAACATGCCTTCTTTTCTTCTTAATTTGAGTGCCTCACAGGTTACTTTTGTACATGCTGTCAACGTCTTGTAAAATAGTAATGGTATCATTGTGGTCTTCTCCTCAGTTCCCCGTTGCGTTCTGGATCTTGTCGAGGAAGAAAAGTAAGTGAAGCTATTACAAGAGCTACCAATCCATTTTTCTTTCTCTACATACTCGCATGGTCTATTCAGACATGACTTATTTGTTGTTTCCTCCTCAGAGGCCAGTCAGCCCTTCATAAAGCAGCCCTCTATGAACGGCGGACAATTTGCTCGCTGTTGGTTCAAGCCGGCGCTTCACTCACAAGAACAGATTATGATGTGAGTCACCAGGCTTACCTACCGACTCTTTTATTAATTTTTAGTTGTTAGTGGTTTAAATTAGGTTCCTGCAGAGTCCACAGTTGTTCAACAAATAGGTAAATTTGCAAACAAGACCTTGTAGGAAGACCTTCGAGCTTCCCACAAAAAACTTTCCTAACGTTGCAATCAAGTACGCCAGCCACTAAGGTTGCTTGAAAACCTGACTAAAAGTGATGCTATTCTTACCTAATTAAGGGTAATACACCAAGAATTCAAGCTTTGAAGGCTCAAGATAAGGAACTTGCCAAATATCTTGAAAGTAAGTATCTCTTTCTTCAGGCTCCTTTCATTGTGCTAGTAGCATTTACTTGCCTTTACTTAAAAATGACGAACGTAAAATTAAGTGGTTTCTAAAGCAAACTACTCTTCTAAAACTTGTTGCATATCATATCACTTACTTTTTGTTTTGTTTCAGCGCAAGAACACCTTCAAATTATAGCAGCTGAAGATTACGAAACTGCAGTGTAAAAAGGAATGCCTGAGCGCTCGATATTGTCACTTCAGATGCCGTCGTAAACGAAGGAACAAAACTAACGTGTACAGAAAAAGAAATTAGATAACAACAGAAGCTCCTTATTTTTAAAAGAATAGCTTATTAGATAATTTGAAACCATGGCATTCATGCATTTGTAGGTTATAGAGTAATTATTTACACTCAAAAAGGATAAACGTAAAATGAAAATGGCACAAATAGGTGCCAAAAGATCCAGATGACTGGCTTTATAAATATAAGTATGAGACTTAATTGCATATGATAGCCATGTGAGATCGGCGCTGTTATTATGAATTTATTTAAGTTCTGTTGACATTGCGTTATCTTTGTATTTTTCTCGGTGACTCTGCCTTATCTAGAGGACATGATTTTGTTCCTTTTTCTTTTATATTTGTTTTGATAATGAGGCTCCAAGGTGCTGAAGCCTTTTGAATAAAAACTAACAGCAAAAAGTGGTGTTATCACACTTCGCAATAGCCTGTGAACACTGACAAATTTATGATCAAATGCGCCTAGAAATCTGTCAGAAGGCGCATACTTGTGCTCGGTTGTTTTCCTTTCTTAAAGAATCCAGTTAACTTATCTCTAATGGCATTGTTACGGTGATCAGTATTTATTGGCTTTGAAGAAAACCACGAATCTAGTACTTAAGCTATCGGTTACTTTATCTCGCTAAACACGAACTGAATCTGCCTTTTTAAGTTTTTATGTGCCTCGTCTTTATTTTTTTCTTTCCAAATAAACTTCCAACATTTTAGGTTTTAGTGTTTTTTTGTCGAAGGTTTTTGTGTGGGGTTTTTTTTTAACTCAACAAAAGATCCACCAAATAGCTTCAGAATCATTAGCCCTTTCACTCCCAAGACCCTATTATTAATTCTCTGTACTGTCAGCCGTATGATCGAGGTGAGATTGAGGCGGATAAAGAGTTGGTACCCAGACTTCTGCGTCACAGCGTAAATACATTTGAGCGATTTCCGCGCGAATGTGCGTGTAAAGGTGGTAAGTACTTTGTCTTTGTTTCTTTTGATATTGAACCATAAGAACCTCAACCATTTCGGCAATTATACTTTCTTATGATATGTGCGTTTGTGGTGAGTTTGTATCAGCTACTTTGCTAGCTCGTATTTGATTTGGAGGAGAAAACATGAAACGTTTTTGTTATGGCCGTTGTTGTGTTTTATACGTGTGAGATTTTCCATTTTAAGTGTAGTTCAATAAGCTGGACAGCTTGTAGCGTTTTGTTTCCCTGTTAGGTTAAGTGTTTAGAAACTAGTGTCAAACCAGAAATTATTTTGCCAATACTGTAGGTTGGTTGGACGCTTGCTTGAGAGCATGTATGTATGAACTACCATGTACCTAATTTCAAATTACGAGGGATGCCCTTATTCTACCATTTCACAAACCATCTTAGGTGTGTTAGACTCAAACATAAAACAAACGAGCCACATAATTCAGAACTTCGTTTCTAACATTAACTGATGATTATGAAAAATTGTCCAATTACCTATAGTTACTGTTAAACTTGAATTTTCTTCTACCAATGTCTTTAAAATATGGGGTGGGAAGAACACTTAGGGTAAATTATGCTACAGGAGCCTTTTCAAAAAACTCTGGCCTTGTTCAAGAGTAAATTCCTTTCATTTCACCACCCTTTTTAAAGCAGAATGGGGTTTTATGTTCCAAGAACAAAGCTTTAGGGAATGTAAACTCTGAGGAGCAGACACTGTCCTGGAACAAATATGCCCATGAGCAAATTTCGCACTAAATTTTGTTTATTTCCCTTCCAATGATTATTTGCATCACAATGCTGACAACAGCTTGCTCTCAAAACCTTAAATATGCAGGACTAATTTAATGGGGCAGGCTTATCACTTCCTTTGTAACCTCAAAAATCAAGTCTAATGTAAATGGTTAAAACTCAGTTATTCCCCAACATGTAGAAATTAAGCAATGTGGTGAAGCAAATTTGTGAAAGTAAGGGGAGCACTCAGAATTTGTTCACCCTGATTTGCAGCTTACATGTGTAACTTGTACACGTATGCTATTTACAAGCCAAAATGCTCCCTGTAGATGTAGGCTAAAATGGATACCTTCTTAAAGAGAACAGGATTTTTTGTAAACAGTACTTCCATTGTTTTAGATTTATACTTCTCAAACTCATTAATAATGCTAGAGGTTATTAACCAATTGTGTGGCCTCATTTGGGTCACATGGATGCCCCTTAATACTCGGTAAAGAACAGATCTAAATACATGTCATTAGATATCCAAACACAAGCATTAGGGTATCCAAACACATGTGTTTGGAAATCAATTTTGTCTTATTAGCCACTTCCAGGACAAACTTTGTAAGCCAGAAGTTCAGGGAAAGGCTGTCTAGGTCTTCCAACCTTTTTTCAAGACTTTGCACATGGTGAACATCATTATCTTTGAACACACTCCTCAGCTCAAGGAAAGGAAATTTTTTCTCACACACAGCTTGCTAATTTCGGAAAACATCAACAGCTCACTTATCTTTGTGCTGTGTACTTTTTGGCTTTGAACATGCAAGTGAAGAAACTTCCTCTTTCCAAATTTTTCAGCAGTCAAAACCGGGAAGACCTTTCCGTAGCTGCTTCTGCGATTTCTCAAAATAACAAATGAGGATGCCGATGCAAAGTGAGACTGCTATTAATTAAAAAGCTGAAGTTATGAAAAAACACAACGCCTTTCATGACACTGACTAACAACTATGCACACTCAATAATGAAACAAAAGAAAGCAAAAACTGACTATTTACATGGTCTTTCTGTTTTTGTGTTTATTGTTAATGAATTAGGCCCTTTTGAGAAGCCATTTCATAAACTCGAGCTTCGTGTTTCATTAGGGTTTCCAAACACTCGAAAACAAAAGCACGAGGCCAAAGGCTCAGTGCTTTATCAGTTTTCTCATGTTTGGAAACCTTGATGAAACACTCGCCCTCATTTATGAATTATTACATCTTCCCAATCTTTCAGGCTTTTGGAAATTCATCCTTCACACCCTAACATCAGTATGCATATTCTCCATACTGTTCTCCATACATTCCAAAGAGGCCGACAAGGAGAATTTGTTTAACAATCAAGAACTGCATTAGTTTGTGATCATGTCCTCTATTCTCATAACTTTCATGTTTGATTTAGGGGTGATATAGTAAGGAGAGTTTAGATGCTAGTCACTCTTAGGGTTTAAAGGGTTAACTTGAACAACATTTTGAGAATGAGGTTGAACTGTTTCAATAAATCTGCATCCCCCAAGGAAATTGTTTAATAGTAACTAAATAATTTCCTTGTTTGAAAAGAAAGTATCTATCTTTTTACATTGAATACATTGGTGAAACTCTTGCTTCCATTTGAAAATGTATAGGCTCGTACTGATAACCCACAGAACTTTCCAAGTTGTTTTTACTATGCTCATAACACCACTTTTGTGGTGGGATCAGTGTTTTCACAGCCTTTAGGATAACAACCTCTCAAACTGTTTCACAAAACTTGTCATGTGGTAGTTCAAAGATGAGGAATATAGGTACCATGTACCATGGTATTAATTTGACCTTAAGCCAGACTATTTGTACAGTACTTTGAACTGGAGTAGGGTGATACTCAAGAGAAATAATAATAAACGCATTGTATGCTTAGGAAGATTGCAGCTGAAAGAATTGCAGTTCTCTCTGCTCTTAACTCAAGATTATTTTGCCCTTTAACCTCCAGGATAGGAGTGTCTAGCATCAAACATCTCCTTACAGTATTGTTACTGAATAAAACATTAAGGTCGCTAGAATAAAGGAAATGATCACCTACAAAACAAAGCTTTTGTTTAATATACAAATTCTCCTGTCAGTATCAAGAGAAATGTTCAAAGAACAGCATAGAGAATAAACATACTGATCTCATGCTACAAAGGGTTAATACTGATGGCAATTTTTTCTTTCATTTGAAATGAAGGTGAGCACCACAAGAAGAAAACAAAGTGAACATTTAAACTGTTAAATGTATCATGAACATAAAATGCCAAATTCAAACTAGATGGTAAAGTGAAAGACAGAATGCCATTAAGAGGCTCTTGTCAGGATTCAGGGGAAAAGATCTCGCCATGAACCAGGGGTTGTCATGGAAAAGTTATATATATGTACTTACTGTGAGAAGAACACATACAGGAGAGAAACCTCACAAATGTATTGGATATGGAAAACGATTCACACGGAAGAACAACCTTACCACTCGAGTGCCAGGAAGTACGGAGCAGCTGGGATCGGCCTTTTATATGCAGTAAGTGTGACAATAGTTTTAGAAATTCCTAAGAACTAAAAGCACACAAACTTAGGAAAGATAGCAAAGGAGAAAGGCTATTAAATGCAGTTATGGTAGATTTTCCTCTAGCTAACAAATGAATTTTCGTATAGTTCTATATGGCTTCTTTGTATTCCCCAATTTCTTGGTACACGTTTGTTAAATTGTAATAGCCCGTCGCTACATCACGATGCTCCTCGCCGAAAATGTTTTTCAGTATCGTTTATTGCTTTTTCGTTAGCTTGCTATAAGTTGTTGGTACATTGGCGTTCTCTTCACCGACGATTTTCCTCTGAATCATTAATGCCTTCTCGTGCAGCTCTTTGGCTGTGTCGTTTTGGTTCAAGCTATATTAGGCGTCCCTGAGGCCGTCATAACTATAGGCAAGACCAACATGTTCTACACCACTTATCTTCCTCTGCACCTCAAGTGCTTTAGCGTGTAGCTCTTTGGCTGTCTCATATTCTTTATTATGAGGGCTTGCATTTGCTAACAGGAAATACGTATCTACTATGTAAACATATTCTTTGCCTCAGATTTTGGCCAGAATGTGCAGCGCCTTTTTGTACAGATCTTTGGTTTCTTTGTATTTTCCAATATGGCTGTAAACTATAACAAAGTGGGATTGTCTTCGCCGTAAGTCATTTTTAGAATCACCAAGGCCTTTTTAAACTCTTCTATGACCTGACTGTGTTGTTTGTGCAACAGTAAATTGATTGTGCAATAGTAAACCGTTCCCAAGCCCTTATACAGTTCTGCCAAAGGCTGTATTTAAAGGTCATCAAGAGTGGGTTGCAACTGTCGGGTTTTTTATTGAAAGCGTTACCCAACTCCTTATGGTTGACGCCTTTTCGAACACTCCTTTGGCTTGCTGAAATTTTCCAATGTTTGTGTGAACAATTCCTCCAAGTGACCCCCACTTTCAACATGGTTTTGGTAGGCTACTTTCTTGAAAGTTCCCTTTATCGAGCAAGTTCTTGCAGAAGAGCGCATCCACTAAGGCAAACCGATTCCTCCTGAAAAGCACCTTCCAGCGAGGTGAACTGAGATGCCACGCAATGAATTAGTGCCTTACAGTGAGATTTCACTTTATTTAGAAGGGCATAGGTGTACCCCTCGTCATGTTGTTGCTTATTTTCTGATTGAATTAGATCGTGAAAAATTTTTTTAGCTGTGTCGATGTTTCGATAGATTTCTGCCGATTTCAGAATTAAAATCGAACGTTCTGTAAGTATGTTATTTACAGTGTTATGTAACCTCATATATTTGGTACCTTGACCGTTGGTCGAGAAAAGAAACAGAAGATCGAGAAATCTTTGACTCGATTGACTCCTCTGGTAACTCTACAATATGACTGCTGACATATTCCACAGCAGATTCAGCTGATATAGATCCTGGGGCACCGAGTGAAAGGAAAATAAATGTCTGGCGAAGAACTCTGTCATTTTCAATCGCCTTTTTCAGAGCCATCCTTATGGCAGTTGTCATTTTTTGGGGTCAGGCTGGGCTCTCCTTCGCTAGAAGTTCCTCGTTCCTTGCATCAAAACGGTGAACTAATCTGCCCAACTGTAATCAGGAGATCTAGTCACTACAACAGTTTGGAAATAAAAGCAGCAGCAGATAACGCCAGAGACTGATACGCAAGGGCTTTAATTTAACAACTTGTTTTGCTTTCTCCTCATCAGAAATTTGCTATATGCATTTCAAAAGGTTAACCGCTTTGTCTTCCTCCATTCCTTGGCTGAATGACTCATGATAGGTATGTTTAGTATTACAGGGAATGGAACTTCCATTTAGAGCGGTGACCAACACTTGACCGTGACCCCATTCCTCGCTGGAGGTTTGGGGAAGGAAACTGCGAACAACACTTAATGCGACAACGTTGCCAGCTATTATTAGCCATTTTGAGAACTTCCTAACCTTTTTCAAGATTAAAAGCTTGAGATACTGAATTTTCTCCGACGGACTTTCTCTGCGTGAGGTTTCAAGTTTCTTCAGGGAATATCTGGTGATTCCCAGATGTTTACCGAGGGTGATATAAGATGTAGCAATAGTCTCGATGCCTTCTGTATTCAGTGTCGCTACAAATGTAAGGCCGTCAATGTCGCGCTTTGTTGTAAAGAACTCTTGGCCGAGTCGAGTTTTTCCACATCCAGGAGTTCCAGAGATATAGGCAGTGCTTACAGTTTGCTGATCATGGGTGGCATCTTGAGGGTCTTAAATCTTTCTTATGAGTCTGTTGATGTCATTTGTACGTCTGATGACTTCGTGAGATGGCTCCGAAGAGAGAATACAAAATGGCCGTCTTAAATTCGATGAATAATGCCCTCTCCTAACGGATGACGAGCAAAAAACGGTTTTCTTTATCGCTTACCTCACTGGAGAGACAACTTTTTCGTTAATCGGACGGCTTTTCAAAAAATTCAAAATTGCAACAAAGTTCGCTGTGATTGAACTCAGAATTTTAGTTTTTCAACGTAATATTCGCGTGACCGACCACCGACCACATACTATAATACATCAAGTATAAGAGGAAATTTATTGCTTTTTGGAAGTTGAGAATATAACTCAAACTTCGAAAGGAATCTAGATCAGTTTTCTACGTCTAAATGGCAGTTAAATACAATAAAAACTTATCTTCACACTGGTACATCTTGTGGTAGGGATAAAAAGATCGGAACTTTGCCAAGACCAAGACCAAGACTTGGACCTCAAATAGGAACGAGGAATGTACCTCGACCTGTTTACTGATTGTTTCTAAAGATGTCCTCAAAACTTAATAAGCATAGATACGATCACATACTTAAGATGTGGAGGGCGGAAACCGGGACCTATTGGAGGACGGGAAGTGGGAGCAGAACTGAAAAAGGCTCTTCTTTTGTTGCTTATCACTGCCTAGCATCCAGTCAAACACCAGTACCCAAAAAAGTTTTATGATTTCCATTTAACGTCCACTTAGGTGTATTTCACTTCTACGCACATGCATTGTGTTATTGAACTATTTCTATTCATTATGGACATTTTATAATAACAGTTTTGTTATTAGAAGACCAGTTAGACTAGCAAACGGACAAGCCATGATGCTGCTTGAACACTTCACCGTCAATTTTTCATGTTTTGGTGTTTTTACTGAGAATTCCCCGCAAACATCAAACGTAGCTAACTTACGTCAACGAATCTAAAACTTGTCTTCCGTTGTGGGATATAAATGTATTTGTTGTTTCTTTCTAACGGGAATGCAACCTTTAATTGTTGCCGTCACCGAGAGCGTAACACTGTCGCAAAATCAATCAATTGTATTTACGTTACTAAATGACGTGAACCCGCGTGAAGAAAGTCTACGTCATCGGAAATATCTCATGCAAAAAACACCCAAATATGGCTACAACTTTACTTGTGTAATTAATCCCACGGCCTCTATTAAATTGAAGATTAACGACCTCATTTGTGTCCTAAACAACCCCACGAACTGAAAAAGATGGCCTCTTAAATTAACTTTTCTTCGTGACACGTTCTCTGGTACTAATTTAGTTTGAAAACCCAAAAAGAAAAATTGAAAATCTACATTTCCCGAGAGAAAATTGTTCGACTTGTCTTAGCTTGGTTTATTCAGATTTTCTCTTTCTTAAAAACTACTGACTCATCTTTTCAACCACCTGTCGAAAAATTTAAAGGAAGTCATTTACCAATTAATTGTGTAAAATTGGATTCATAAATTGATAAGTTTAAATTTATATATATACTATCATTAAACGTCTACATACGTCTATCTGGTTTTGATTATGAAACTTTCTTTTCTTCTCAGAGATGAACGTGACCGACTTTATCATACGTGTTTTTACCTAATTTATTCATCTCGGCTTCCTAGAATTAGTTAATAAGTGATTTTTTTAAACCTTTATTACTTTTGAACTTTTCTCCCGGCTGTAAACTTCATAATTTCGATTAGTGAATTTGAAGGACACGGAATTTCACCTCCCACGCAATTTTGTAAACCGAACAGCGAAAGTGGTTGATGCTCATCGACTTAATGTACCAAAGTGTATTTAAAGGTGCGTCATGGGATGTATAGAGTGTTTTTGGTTTAGTTTCTGAATGGATCATGTGTTTGTCCGGAACTCAGAGAGACAGCGAAGGTAATGGAAGTGCTGTAAGATAAAACTCGCTTATCTGATAGAGCTCAACTCGACAAAGCACGTCTCTAAAAACACAAGGCAAGTGAGAGAATAAGGGCCCACAGCGTTTCCCAGGTAAAGAGAGTTCACTTTTCGTAAAGAGAGTTCACTTTTCGTAAAGAGACTGTTTACTGTGTCTTAAATTGCACTATTCTCCCCGAGCCAGACCATTATTCTAGACACACTGGCTGCTTAGGGGTGTGCTCTAATTTCAAAGTCATTTTCTTTGCTGGTGGACGTTTTTGCGATTTGAAGAATTGGATTTAAATTATTTTTCTACTCATGGGCATGCAAATGACCGCATGACCTGGTATCGTCGGAAGTGCTTCGCTAAGTTGGCCATTTTCTCCAGATTGTATGACATGAGACTCTCAAACGGGTGCTGGATTTTCCATTAAAAGGTGGAACAGCGTTCTCTTGCGAACGAGACTTTGAAAAACAATGTAAGATTTCTTTTCGCTGAAGAATAAGCATTAGCACGGAAACACGAGAACACCCACAACAGAAATGTAAGTTTCGTTATTTTTTCGTATGTTATTGTTACTGATGTTGTTATTTCTAGTAAGGAAATATAAAGCTCAAACTTGACTATAACATATGCTGTGCACCTTAATAACCATACCATTAGAAAAATACATCCTTGATCTAATGGTTGGAAAAGGAAAACTGATTGTCCTCTGATACGAGGATCTTTAAGCAATCGACAGAGGCGATGAAGAATAAAGAAATATTTCCCATTTTCACTTATTCCAGTCCTCGTTTTGTTTTGTTTGATTCCCTGTGTTCACCTCGTGAATCACTCGGAACAAGAGTAATTTATCATACCACATTGACAATAAGGAGCAGTGTTACGTTATGCCCCAGCAGGCGGTTCCGAGGTACTTTCTTAAAATAAATTATTCAGTATGAAAAAAAGAGTGTTCAAATAATCCGTTAGCCTCGAAAAAGTCATACAAGCAAAATGAAACTTAAATAGTGGGCTCAATTGAAGGGAGACTGAGCCGACACTAATTATCTTTGAAAAGCAACAGAGGTTTACATTTTGAATCGAAAGATAAAGCAAAAAACGATGGAGTGGATATATTTCGCGGACGGAGATCACCTTTTGAAAATGAACCAATTACAAATAAATAATTACTGCGCTCTCACTGTAGCTGGACCACAGCATTTGTCAATCCCTTGAAAAATGATGAATCATTGTTGATTGTATATATGGTAGGAGGCAGAACCTTCACAAACCCGATGTATTGTAGGCGTATCATAGAGAGAATCTCTATGCCAACTCAATAAATATATTTGTAATATTTCAACAATGAATAATTAATTTCCTCGCACGTTTGTTCCCAGCAGTCTCGCACGAAGGCAAGATGATTATCAAAATCTATCAATTGCTATGTCAAATTTCACTTGAAGTTGAAAGATAACACTGTTTTTTAAAAGAACCATGTTAAGCGGTTTATTTCAGTTTGGTGCGAAAATCGCTTAAAATTCGCGTAATTCTTTAAAGGGTTGATTGAGCAGAACGGGTTGATTTTTATAAGTGCAAGTCTAAAACAATTCCTCAAATTGCAACACTTAACAAGGTTGCCATGCTAACCATTCAGATGAACGTAAGTCTATACTAGTCGGCGTCGATTACCGGTTGAAAGGGTATATTGTTTTATACCCACATGTTTATTAAGGGCAGCTGGGCTGGTGTATTCGCCTGCAAGGTTTTATGTCGCAGTTTTCCTATACTGCCTCTTTTTGCTATAGACGTAATCTTCAAGGCTCTCAAGCGAAGGTTTTATAACACCAGTAGGTATAAACGTTTTCGTATTTGAACGAGATGTTTGATGTTGGGAAAAGTTTTACTGGCCAAGAAGGTTTGTCTGTAGTCAGGCAAGGGTTATCAGTCGTTTAATATGAATGGACTGTTTTAAATACTTATTGTTGTCGGAATTCTTGGCCTTTGAAATTTACATTCTATTTTGTTTATGATTTAGTTGGAGGTCAGTTATAACCCATTTGATGCGGTCGTTTTTGCCGGTGCGAGTTCGAAATTGGTAATAGTGTAGTCCTCGAGACCAAACTCTAGAGATCTGCTTTAAGAGGTTCCTCTAACAATGAACTGTTTATAATGGAGATGTATGTGTTTATCTGTAGTTTTTTATTGGTTTAGTTACTATTTTTTTCTCATGAAGCGTAAGAGTTAAGAATTGCTTTTTAACCGAGTGAAGAGATTTCACGATGCTGCAGTTATATCACCTTTTTTTAATGAAATACAATTTCCTTCGGCCATCTATAATTTAAAAATTTTTCGCCCGCGAAAGTTCGACAGTAAAACAATGGATGACAAATTAACATGTCTATTTAAAGCCACACAGATCCGGAATAAAGAGTTCAAAATTTGCTACTTCAAAAATATTTGGCTGCGATATGCGAGCTCAACGAATTGTTGCAAGTTTTAGTACTTTAGCTCAGTACGGTACTTACTTTTTTATTCATTTGTTTATCAGTATCTCTGTGAGTTACAAAGAAAATAAATGAAGCTCCAGAAAGGGTAACGCACTTATTTCTATTATGAAACAAATTTTTTCATTTTTTTAATCGTTTTTTTTTTTTTTTTTTTTTTTTTTTTTTTTGAGGAAGGAGCGCAACCGGTACTTTCGGATATGTATTCTATTACTTTGACATGAAGCCAATTTAAAAGAGAGACACGGCCCCTATGAAGACGAAAAGAAAATGACAACCGGACATGAAATGTAAGGCATAAAGAATCAAATGTAGAGTGTTCTCCTTTAAGTTCATGCAAAACTATTAAAAAAAACATTTTCAGTAAAGACCAGCAGGGAATACAAATTTGCTAGCTTTTTCCCGACTATTTAAAAGGTACTTTGCTTTTAATTTGCCATGTTGAATTTTTTTTCTGAATATAGAATTTTACGCTTCCAGTTTTAACACAAGTCTTTTGGTTAATTTATCTCGAAAAGAAAGGAGCAACTTTATGTACCGGCCGCTTTGATGTTGGTTTTACATATTCAGTGTGCCTCTCCCTAAAGGCATTGATTAAACCATCTCATTTTTTTACCTTCATTTTTTTTTAATCTAGGGTTTATTTTCATAGCAAAGTTGAACAAAAGAGTTTGCTTGCAGAGATCTTTTTCCTTTTCATCTTCAGTTCGTTCGAGAAGTAGAAACGTGATGCACACTGTTTGACGTGAGGGAGAATAATTTCCGCGGCAAATTTATTTGCCTAAAATGCCACCCATGGCCACCCTAACTAACTCATGAAAATGTTAAAAGGGATTTGTTTAGCTCCGCTTTGATTTAAATTATTTACAAGGTTCAACTTTTCAATATAATCCGTTGGCGTTCTCAACAAGGTGCCATAATTGTTCACTCCTCCGAAACTCCGTCATGCGGTGGCGCCAAGACTGCCAAATGCATAAATACACAACTGTGATAGATTAATTTTTTTTCTACGTTGGGAAATTTGTTTATTGTAGACGCACAGCTGCCGCTAGCTATAGCTCATTAAATACATCAACAGCGAACTTGGCAAATGGAACTGAGAATGGAGTAAGGTTGGGAACAGCTCCTAAGAGTATCCGTTGAAAAGTCACTCCCACTCTAACAGCAAAAAAAAGCTTCTAACTACCGACAGGGCCAAAAAAGAAGCTCGATTCGAAGTCCTTGGTGGATACGTATGTATTCTTACCATACAAAATTTAATAAGAATCTTTAATTATGTTGCTGCGTCGAAATAATTGGTCGAAATTTTCCGTTCGCGTATAAGTCGGCCAGATTACTTTTATAACTAGTTTAATTTCACTTCTTTAATATAACTAGTTTAATTTCACTTCTTTAAGCTTTGTGCCACTGGTCATTTCCCTCATATTTAAAAATGGTTCAATTTTTCTATCAATAACTCTCTTAGAACGCAGGAAGATGTGAGCAGCTTTCTCTCGATCGTATTAAGCTATTCTGTTGTGAAGAAAGTAAGTCAAATCTGACTTGTACCGTTTGCCTACGCTGTGAAGCCGTCACGGTTGCTCTACCGAGACCGCCAGTACTGTTCTAAAGTGATCAGCCTTACATACATTTCAATCCCTTTGTCTTTTTCTAATTTACTGAACTTTCAAGAAAGACAATGAGATATTCATAAGTCGAGAGGGCTTTGTCTTTTTAATAACTTTAGCCAAGGTCTGATCGATGTGTTACTATTAATTTAGCTGAGCCCTGAAATTAATTCCTGCGATGCAGTTCTCTATTTAAAACTCAATCGTTCCCACTGGGTCATACCTTACAGTTCAAGGTATGGAAGAGGTGGAGGAGGAAACTGGACACAAATAGTAGTTAAACTTGCCAACAGCTGTTCGAACGAAAAATATTTAATTACTGTTAATCCTATACCTTGTGCAGAATTCATATAGAACAGCCTACTTCTTAGTCATTTAAGCGGCCAGGCGTTGATGTGTATGCGCACAAATACTTTACTTATTGTGATTTTTACTCTTTCTGAAAATTATCTCAGGTAAAGACAAGAAGACTTTCGAAGGTTGTTTGTTGTCTACGGACACACATTCTGTTGTGGTTCGATCGTTTTTTTTTTGTTTCTTTTTTTCACAATTGGCCCATGTAGTAAGGATTTAAACTTACAAGTGATTAGTTTTCAAAAAATAAAATGCAAGGGCTGGGATGAGGTTAAGAGAAACATTACCCCAGACTGCGAGAAAGCGGAGAGCGAAGGTATATTGAGCTTGTTGACGTTTTCAAATGGAAAGCCGGGAAGAAATGTTTCAGTAATTGTGCTCAGGGTTGTAGCAGCAGGCTAATTTTACCAAAGTCGAATTACGAGATTCTTTTCCGATGTCTAAGTTATTGATAGTATTATCTATTTAACAACCTGATTTTTATACATATTGCAGACAACGAGGCCTCCCTAGAGTTAATTTCGCAGACATGAAAAATCAGCTGAATATTTCTTCCATAAATTAATTGCTTACATATTCATAGGAAGGATTTACAACTGCTTATCATAATACATATCAAAAGTGACGGTTCACGGAAACCTCTTAGGTCACCACTAATGATTAGTGATACAGAAGCTAATTCCACTATTGTATTGTGTCTCACTGTACGTGAGAAGTTAAAACGGTAAAAAACGAAACGAGTAGAGATAGTTGAAATGTTGACCTTGCGTTTTAATTAGGGAGTAGAAAGGACGCAACAGATTTTAGATTCTTTTATTCGTCAGACATAGGAAGTCGGAGTTGGGCAGTTTGAGATACTGATAAATGATAATTAGGAATTGATCAAAGCTTTCCTGTACGCTTGCCTGTTTTCTTGCACTAAGCTGGTGGTGTGAAAGGAATTTACTGTTTAAATGATCTTTCAAATGAATCTTACAGTCTTATGTAAAACTTCAACTAAGGGTTAAAACTGGCGTGCACTGTTTTTTGTTTTGTTTTTTATTTGTCACCCTTATAACATTCAAGAGCTATGCCTATTGATCCTGTTTCACTGCACATTTGACTGAAACACTAACTGATCATTTAGTTTCGTTTCTTAAGCCAGAGTTGGATGACAGTCAACAGACGAACAACTCCTCACTTGACTCGGACGATGACTTCCGCAAAGTTAGTCCGTATCACAGACAACAATACTTTTCAATTCTTCTCTTACGCGAAGGATCTTAGAACACGACCAAATCTGTATTAGTGACCAAAATTATACGATCATGCATTATTTCCTCTATTTTATGCTGAGGTTTCAATGCACCTTATCTAGAATTCCAATATATCTCCCCTTTATAATTCCCTTGGAGGGATTCCTGGATTGCTTTGTAAGCCTTCGTTTTATCAAATTTTTCAGCCCATGCTTTTTTGTTCCATGACTTTTTAAATATCTTTTTTTTTCTTCAATCTTCCGCGAAGCTACTTTTTCTGAATAGATTTAAAGGTGTGTGAGGTGGATAATATCTTCTTTGATTTTGACAGGGTTACGCCCTCTGTTTTCTCTACAGAAAGAAGCAAACACTATATATATAATAGCTGAAGAATATCACCGCCGTCGTAAAAATGACCGCGTTTTACAAAACTTCGGGAAACGCCACGGATTATGAAGAAACCGCTGGATTTTCAGCGATCGAGATTGTGCAATTGGTGCTTTATTTTGCGATTATTTTAGTTGGCTTAGTGGGTAACACAATGATCGTGGTCACACTACTTGGCCGACAAACGCGAAGAGTTGGAGAATACCTCATTTTAAACCTGGCCATCACGGACTTCGCCACTTGTGCTATAAGCATTCCTCTCGATCTAGCTGAGCGACTCTCGGGTGGTTTTCCATTTGGTTCAATACTTTGCTATATGATCTACCCGTTTCAAACTGTGTTAATGGCTGTGTCTGTGATAACATTACTGTCCATGAGCTTGGAGAGACACAGGGTTGTCATGACACCTATGCGTCCGAGAGTGCTCCCTAGAACAGCGAAGTTTGTCATTGGGGTGTCATGGCTCATACCCTCTCTGGTAATAATACCTTATGCTTTGGTTCTACGGCTCGAAGGAAAGCAATGTATGGAGAAATGGCCCGAGGATTGGTATGTTAAGGTTTTCACTCTAACTAACTTCGCCATCTTCTATGTGGTTCCGCTAACAGTCATCGCGTCTTCGTATGTTCGCGCCGGGCGTAAGATACGTAAAGAACTGGACAGGCTTGAACATGTAGTCGACAGTCACAGGTCACAGGTTCAATACACAAAGAAACGCACTCTACAGAAAATGAGGATCACCAAAGTGTTCATAGTAGCAGTGAGCGCATTCTTAGTGTGCATGCTGCCCACACACGCCTCGTGGATCTGGCACGATTTTGGGCACGGCTGGGACAGCAAGTATTTCCAAGATGTGCTCATATTCAGTAATATACTTATGTACGCTAATAGTGCGTCTAATCCATTCATTTTTGGTTCTTTGAGAAAGTTTTCGTTGGCACGCCTTTTTTGCTGCTGTCGGAAACATTCGGGTGAACTTTACCAACTCGAATGTATTTATGAGCTTCGGGTTGGCTCGACGACTCTTCACGTTGGTAGAGAAATGGCAGTGAAGGGATATAACAAAGCGTCAAAACTATTGGAAAGGACAAACACAAATCGTCTTAAATGTGCGAATGTTTGAGTCAGTCCCAAATACTGTTTTCACCAATTGCCTAAAGCCGAGCGCCTTTAAACTCAAGGATTTAAATGCTTAACTTGTAATTGCCTCTGCCGATTTCAGGACTCACAAGGACCTCGAGGCATACGGTGAAAGGAAAAGAAAAAAATTGAGAGCAGGGGAAGGAAAGTAAAGTAAACTCCTGCTTAGCTTACACCTCTGATACGCAAGCTGCTAAAAAATATGCTTTGAGCTCGAATCAGTTTTTACACCAAGCCATTTTCATAGTCAACAAGAGGGCATCAGACCATTTTCTCTTGTGCCATCTGAATCAAATTCATCTTGATGTAAAGTTGTATCCTCATTAGTGACACACCGTGTTATCCAGTCGTTTCGTATCCATCCCAGTATACATTCCTGCGAAATATCATGCGCGAGCGCGTGAAAAGATGTCGATTAATGAGTACGACAAGTTTGTAGAGTCAAGCGAGTGAGACTAATTCTGTAGTGAAAACTTGTGACCTTCTTAACAAAAACAACTAAATTATTGCCTAGTGGAAGCAAGTGTGATATTTTAAATGGAGCATTTAAGTGTTTATACTTGTGACCTTGACAGTACCAGCTAGGGTGACTGAATGTTTTTTTTTCTACCTTTGTTATTTATACTTATAAATTCGTTCATTTGTCCCTTCCATTTATACTTTAAGCATATTTAACATGGAAAACATACTTTAATAGTATGGGTACGAATCTACCCAGCTGGGCACAAAACGACTGGTAACTCGCCATGTAGTCTTTCCATTTACGGCCCTTGGAGCTTTAGAGCGTATCTGTTGTAAATTCAACAGGGAGGGCGGAACTGTTTCTGTCCAACACTTCGTATTATTTCATGATGTCGTTTGGTCGAGTGGTCAATCAATTAATTTATCGGTCGTTTGTTTCTTTTTAACAAATACTTCAAAGTAATAAATCTAAGATATCAGTTTCAGCTCTTTGGAGCTGTTTTTAATTAGTTGCACATTGAGTGATCAGTCAGTGCGTGCTCGCCTCTGTCAGGCAGTGTTATCCTAAATGACGATATAGAGCAATTATCAATTAAGCGTCGAGAATATTCGAGATTGCTTTGGTTTACTCTACTTACTTCGTTATTTGAATGGAGCAGGAAACTTGTGCCTCTTTACCATTCCGATCCAAAACTAAAACCAATCGCGTCGCTCGTGTTTTTTTTTTCCTCGCTTTTCGGGCAGTTGCCTCTTTTTATTTTGAATTCTTATTGGCTCGTTGCCTCTGGTTGGCTGTTGTGATTATTCTCGTTTAAATTTTACGATACGTAATCGAAATGCGCTTCAAAACGCGATTTATAACATAAAGCAAAGAGGGTAAGACAGGTTCTTTGAATAGCTTTAACATTTCACAGTTAAGACCTTCATTAGAGACCTTCAGTATGTATGTAGTATAATCTTTATTTAAGCACGAAACAATTCATCAGCAATTACATTAACTAAAACTATTTAAAAATTAAAACACTAACTAATATTTAAAAGCTGTTTTCCGTGAATGCCGTGCGTTATAGAGTGGCATTGATCTTGCGTTTAAATAACCCCAGAGACTCTGTGTTCCTTATATCACATGGAAGACTATTCCATAATGTGGCTCCACTATAGCTAAAGCTTTTTCGATAATAGTTAGTGCGAGGTAGAGGAACATTGAGTTTATTTTCAGAGTCCCTGAGGTCATAAGCAGAGTTACGCCATTTAAACTTAGAATTAAGATATTCAGGAGCTAGCCCGTGCAGACATTTGAAAACCATGGTAACTCTATGAATTTGAATTCAGACATTGAATTCAGACATCATCATTGAATTCAGAC
The DNA here is from genome assembly GCF_964200805.1 of Pocillopora damicornis. Classification (NCBI taxonomy): domain Eukaryota; kingdom Metazoa; phylum Cnidaria; class Anthozoa; order Scleractinia; family Pocilloporidae; genus Pocillopora; species Pocillopora damicornis. The sequence continues at coordinate 17,212,772 of NC_142671.1, forward strand.
ATCAAACATGGTGTTGAAGTCTCGCCAGGTGACAATCTAGCCTTTTTTCATCCAACTGCACTAAGCAGAATGCAAACAACGCGTGAATCGAGTACAAATATCACGCGATATTTGGAGAGTTAGTTATTTTATACGGTAAAAAAATTATATTTATATTCAGAAATGCGCATGAAATGAAGCAGCTAGGTAATATATAACATGCTGAGTATTATGACTCGTTTTTAACTCGTGCAAATGATTTTTTATGGGGACTCCGATATGCAAATGAGTCACTCATTCACTCACTAAGATGTAGACCCCAGTGGTAAAAGTCGTCCCGATCTTGCCCGAGCACGAAACCCTTTTGGAGTAGTAACCGGGTATGAAACGATAGAGAGGCTTTGTTACAGTTTGTAGTAACATCGTTGCTTAAGGTATCACCTTCCAAGTGAACAAAAATTGATCGAGTTCAGGCATAAGCCTAATACTGCAAATCGCTTCGATTGTTTATGATGTGATGTAAAACAAGGACCATGATTAAATTCAACTATCTTGATCGATCGGAAGCGGAAGAGAACAATCCTGTGCTTTTCTAACAAAATAAAACTTGTGTAGTTCATTGCCGCACATGTTTATCTTCAATCAGTCAAAAAACTTCAGTTGTTGTAATATAAGATGCGTTCTATAAACCGTTGCAATACAAACCGAAGGATCGGCAACCGTCACATCAGAACGCTTCGGTGCTAAGGACGCTTTCCAACACCTTTCCGACACTTATTACACTACGGAATTGTTCGGTTCTTCAGTGAGAAAGCTTTTGCTTTATTTTTTGTATGTTGTGTTATATCGTGAGCCCTGAAAGAATCAAAGCGATTGTTCGGGGATTTAGATCTCAGCATCAAAGTTTTCGTATTTAACGGTACATGCTGGTTGCCAAACACTTCGGTTTGTTAATATCTGTGATTATATGGAAATCATATATGAACTGCGCATAAGTAACTGGATATGAGAAGGATCTTCGCAGTAATAAACACTACTTAGAAGGCAATAGAAAAGTAATTTTAAGTGTAGGCGAGTTGGCGTGGGCGACTTGACTGTTATTCTGGCATAAATCGTGAAAACGCCTAAAACGATACACTTATCGACTCCGGCGGAACTTAAAACGTAATGCAATCTAGTCAGCCAAGAGTCTGATGACTCTCTACAGGATCGAAACAGAGGTATGTTAGGCCAACCATGAACTTTTGATCTTAAACTGATGATTCGAATAAGGCATTGGTAAGATTGCTGTTTCCTCTACTTCGGTTTTCATTAGGGGTTGGACTGTTTCGTTTTATAACACTTATCTCAGGCGACTTTAATAACTTTTTGTTTCCTGTAGAACGTCTTTTCCTGATGAAGCTATGAAATGGAAATGTATTACGTGCAAAGTAACGCCCTTTGCGATTTTTCTGACGAAGACAGTTGTAGGAGTTGTACCTACTGCCAAGAGCACCAAATATGTACGGGTTAACCGCGCTGTTTGCGTAAGCCATTACGTTAGCGAACGTAAGAACTTCATTGAAATGTGACCAGTCTTGGCCGTTTCCAAAGTCACTCCACATCCACATGACCTGAAAAGGCAGCAGACAAAGAGCAAAAGCCACCACTGCTAAAACAAAGAATTTTACGATCCTGATGTTTCTTTGTGTTCGAGACTTGGCCAAGCGGCTCTTGCAGCTTAAAGTTCCAACGAGAAGCTCCGCCTTGTGACTGTTAGCACGAAGTCTTATCCCCACGCAAGTGTATGCGGCTGTAATGACGCACAACGGGCTCAAGTACAATATAAGGAACACACATAAACTGAAGGCTTTGGGGTATCTTGGATCGTTATTAGGCCAATTTTCAGCACAGTGACCGTCCTTTATCGTAAGGGCGGCGGCATATGGTGACATCAGACCAGTAGCTATAACCCAGTTAAGCAGAATCACCAACATTATAACTTTCCCGGGTATCTTAGGCTTTAGTGGGTGTAGAATAGCACGGTGGCGCTCCACTGCCATACACAGCAACGTAAACACTGAAACAGCTATGAGGATTGTTTGAAGAGGATAAACGATCCTGCACATTACCGGACCAAATGGCCAACCACCCAGCACGACCAGGCTAATATCAAACGGTATACTCAGTGCACAAGTTAAGAGATCTACTGTAGCCAGATTCAAAATAAAATACTGGCTGGTTTTGAGGTAACGTTTGGTAGCCAAATCGAATACTAACATCACGTTTCCTATCGTTCCGATTACAATAATGATGGAATAACAAGTTATTTGAATCACTGTCAAAACTTCCCTTGTCGGCTCCGTGTTCCTGGACTTTGTAAAATTTAAAATACTTTCGTCTCTGGAAATGTTCACGTTTGAAGGTTGAAACGACGCCATCCCGTTTCTCTTGCTCTCTAATTACTTCAAATCAGTATATGTAAAAACTTTAAGTGTTAACATTTCTTTTTTTCTATACAAAACACTTTTTGTCTCGCAGTATTCCAAAAGCCTTTGAGGTATTTTCGGCTTTTGTGTTTCGCAAACGAAGCCTTTAATGTATGTCAGCTTTTGTTTTACTAATCTCCCTCTTTGTTGGCTCGATAACCTTACATGTTGTTGTTTTTGTCTTTACACTGACTTTTCCCGATCAACCAAGCACAGGCTAATAATGGTGACCTGCAAAACATAGGAAATAATTGTGAACCGTTTTCAAAATCTGTTTTAAGAAGTAAAGGCTGAAGTTGTTTCATTTCGTGGCAACACACAACTACTTGGACATAAGAATATCTATGAAGGTTTGGATATTCATGATTGCCCATCTCTGAAACCGCAAAGTTGAGCAGGTGGGTTGCAATTAACGGTGATTCATTCAAACAAAGGCGAAGCCAGGGGGAGGGTGCATGCCTCTGTCCTCTTTAAACAGAGTAAAAAATTTACTTGAGCGCTCCGAAGGAGGCCTGAGTGTAAATAACATTCAGGGTTTCTCCTGCTCTAACCTGTTGGCCAGGCGCTCAATGGTGGAAGGAAGCAAAAGAGTGCGCGAGCGAAAAACTGAAGGGGTTAGACAAAGGAAGAAATGAGAGAGACAGGAGAGCCTGAAAACAATGAGACAATATTATTGTCTGTAGGAGGAATGAGCTGTTTGAAGATAGTTCATTCCGCCCGTTGCCCCCTCCTTTCCGGAAAACATTTTATCGTGGTATCAACTCCTCAACTGTGGGTAGCAAGATTTTGCGCGGGATTACTATTAGTCACTTATGATCGATCATATTTGCTGAGAATTTCAACGTAATTCACGCTCGGCCGCCACTTAGCCCCTGCAGGTTTTTAAAAGGAAATGTTTTGTGTCTTGGAAAGAAGGTACTTTGTTCAGTGGGAATTAGAAACTGGTTTCTTGCGCTTGCTGCAGAAAAAATGCGCTGGCCCGCGATGGTTCCTTCTCTTGTGCCAAAGGAACTTCATCCTTTGGCGAAGAGAAAGGGCGACAAGCTCGAATGCTTCGATAAGACGAAATCGTGTGATATATGAATTATAGCTGCTTCCTGACCAAAACTTGCACGCTTGTAGTTTTATTCTTCACTGTTTGGTAAAAGGTTATAAGAAAGAAGAAAATCCTATCACAGTTGCCATTTCTCACTTATTCTTTGTTATGCTGGGTAAAAAAAAAACAAATAACCACAAAATGTCACCTCTATGTAACTATTTTCGTTACAGAAAATATTAATCATCAAATATACGTGTCTGATATCATCAAATATCGATAATACGCGCCAGTACCTGATGATTGAGATTCAAGCCGATGAGTCGAATTCAGCGCAACTTTGTCGTGGAACAAAATTTTTATACCAAATTCAGAGGGTTAGTGTTGAATTCAAATTATACTACAACCGTAATTTCAAGTGATGTTAGACTAAGTGAAGTTTTCTATATCAAATAAAGATTATTGATCTGCAATAGCCATTTTTTTTTTAATGCGAAGGAGTCGGGGAAAAATATCCCGACCGTTTATCTGATCATCTTTAATTTCACACGGGTAGCTGCCTAAGGAGAGTTGTATTTTATCTTAGCGATCGTTTCCACTAATATGCGGTAGTGATGAATAACGCACTGTATGTCGGTCACCCTTAGGTATGAAGTTCTCTCAGCAAACTGGTAGCACAGTCGTTTATCTTGATACGGTGTGACTTACCCTGACAGAAGAACAAATGTTACGAAATGACTTGGGCCATGACATAGCTCAGTAGATACATTTGACAAGGAGATTTAGCTCCAAGAACAACTCTCGGAAAATAACAGAAGTCTCAACTTTATGGACAAACCTGCTTCCTGAGTAGTCACTAGTTTGCTCTGCCTCACTACGGGCACGTGTTTGGCTTTAAGTGCTTATTACGTCACGATTTAGGGGGCCCGCCTCTAGCTTCGGGGAATGTAAAAGTGGGGTAGCATCTTTGCTTCAATCAAGCCATTTTCTTTGTTTTGGTTTTACATGTGTAAAAATAAGAGTTTGCTCATACTTAAATTGAATTAGTTAAGCCATTGAATACCCACTCTACGAAAAAAAAAGGTAGTTTAATTTTTGGCTTAAGTTCGGAGCAAACCTTACACTCGTTCCAAAGATACGACGCGACGCCAGACAGTCTACGCATTTTGTCGAGCCATTACAGGTACAACTTGTTCCCCTCGAGCGTTAAATAATTTCTCTCGTTTTGTGTAGACCTTTCTCTCCAATTCAAACAAGGAGATTCCTCCCCTAATGATAAAGCTCGTGTTCTGTTTCTCACCCACAGAACGTGAAAAATACAAAGCAAGGGACCCTTTTGTGTGGCTGTGGCAAGAAATAATGATAGCTCGTGACAGGAAATCGCGTTCGGTTGACTGATTACTCAGCAACGACAATTTATAAAAATAGTTGCATCTCGATGCATTTATGGTAAAATGATCGAATATCACGTAACACTTGGTTATTCGTTCATTATTCTGAGCTGATTATTAAATTAAACCGGAGAACTTTCTGAAACTTAGCAAAGCACGAAAATGTTGTGAAATATGAATAGCCATAGAAGGGGAAAAGAAATCAACTTTCTGTCAAATGTTTTTGAAAGTTATTTTCATGATTTGTACTAGTATTTGTGCACTGTACGACGACTATTTGAATTTCGCTATGTAGACAACAATGATGTTCGTTTTCCGACAAAGCTGCTCTCTAAGATCAGTGCCAAATGTTATTGATATGAGTTTACCTTACATTTGTACATTCCTGCTTCTTAGGTTTCACAGCTTCATATTCGTTACATGCTGACCTTGAATTCAACTGCACGCCGAGCAAGTATATCGAAATTTGTTGAGAATTATGTACTTCCTCAAGTGCAGTTTAATGCGATTGAGATTCTAAAGATAGCCGCAGAAACCCTTAGAACATTCCGATCGCAGGACCGTTCATTATTCCTCAACACGTTTTACGAGTTTCGATAAGATCAAATTGTGATAAGATCATCAGTATCAAAGCGTGATTCGTGTTACGTGATCCATATGGCGCGCCATGTGTGATATGTGATGAGTGGTTGAGATATTTTAGTGTGTGGAACAAGTACTCGCGCTTTTTCAATGACACTCGCGAAGTTAAAATCGATAGAATTTTCCTCAAATGCTGCATGAAACATTCGCTCTTCACGACCGGCTGTAAGTTGAACACTATTTTATCACGAGTGTTCTAAATTTAAACCATTGCATGACGTAGAAAACAAACAGGGATTTTAGTGATGAAAATGATATTAAAATGTGACCATTTAAGTGTTTTAATAAGATCTTTGAATGTTTTTGTGTTTAAAAAGGATTAACTTTGAAATGTACTTTCGTATTTTAATGGTACATCACAAATTAGAAAGGCTAACATTTCGAGCGTTAGCCCTTCGTCAATCGCTCTGACGAAGGGCTAACGCTCGAAACGTCAGCCTTTTAACTCAGTTGTAAACACTAAATCACCTGCTATACTCTCCCACCGACGCAGCACCACAGTTTCTTTAGAAACTTAGAAACCTACCCCCTTTATTTAGACGAAAATGTATCTCAGCGAAAAAAATATATATACCAAACCTAACCAAAATGGGAAAAATGAGGTTTCTGAAAAAATATAAGGATGTATAAGTCATACACAGGAGCCCATCACCCCGCTGTCATTTAGAAACGTGATCAAAATAATAGTACATTCATAATATCTCAAATGTGATACAAAAGTTTTACCCAAATCTACCCCGGCAGTAATAATTTGTCCGACTTCATACACGAGAAAAATTAAAATTATGATTAACAATATAAAGCTGCCGATATATTTAGACGAAATTAACTATACAATAACGGATGATGAGAAACAATTTTGCACCAGTAACTGACGCCAAAGTTTGATTCTGGATATTGATTTTTAATGATTGCCAGAGGCGGTACGACTTGTTAACTCCTGGTCTGTTAAATTAACATTACAGGTAAATTATTCCAGCAAGCTAAATTTTGTCGCTGTCATTATGCGAGGATGGTCTTAAACAACACAAATTTAAACTCTCACTCAAAGTAAAAAATGAGAGAAAATAACTAACATGAAATAATTGTATTTGTGGCATTGAAAATGGCATTTACGTTTAACACACATATAAAAATATCATATTTGAAAGTCTCAGTAACTGATTTAATGGATACAAAAAGCGAAATTATCCCTACTCCAACCAAGAAAAATATGAGGTGTTTCAGATTGGGCTGATAGTAAAATTCATGCTTCTTCTTTGATAGGAAGAGAGTCCAAAACAAATATACTCTAACATCAGGACTGTGGTGTTTAGATACCAATTAAAATCGTGACTTTGGTTTTTCTGCTTTTTGCGTTGAATTGGTTTATATGGTTACCAGATCGGGTTTTACCTATCCATGAAATTACAGTACCTACCTGCCAAAGACTAACATGATAGTACTGTGCAAGATAAATGCGGTAAATTCTCGAGAGTTGCCACCGAGGAAGTGTTCGTTGACTGACAAAATGAGGGGAGATTTTCGATTCGTTTCACACCTGTTTTGTTTAAGAATAAAGTTCGGAATATTGCGCTCTCTGTCTCCTTCATTGCTATCGTTGGTAACCGATTTCGTTCTATAGGATTTGTACTATGTATTTATACTGTGCACTATCGAAGGAATTACCTTATTGTTTAAGAATATCGAATTAGTAAAACCGTTATTTGAAACTGGTCGAAGTTTTGATTTTTCTCAGAGTTTCCCCGGCTACAAATCAGAGGCTTGTCACACCTAATACACAAATAAATTCACAAATAAATACACAAATAAATGCATAAAACACTGTTACCTTTTTCCAGCAAATGCAAAGTCAAAATTCTTGAATTGACAACCTATAAAAAGCGAAATTATCCCTCAACGGGAGATGAAGAGCCGATAACCAGGTGAAAAAATGTTTTGAGAAAGAATGGTGCTAATATTACGTCGACATGAATGCATCGCGAGGACAATTGGTCATCGATTAGTATATTAAACGAGCGTTTTCCATCACAAATTAGCAAAATTTTTTTTTTACTGGGTCTTTGTCATTCATAGCTTATAATGAAAAAGGGCTTTGTTTACTCAAGACCTGACTTAAGACAAAGACCATGCAGCTACTTCTTCTTTAATGATCATTATCTCGTGTTTGGTAGAAAACTGCCGCTCGTTTCCTTTATGGTTTTCTCTGTTTTTCAAACTTTATTTTCTGTTGTTGAAACTTTAAAGTTTAAAGCTGATTTTCAAGATTCGTGCGTAGATCTACGGAACTCATTCAAAAAAATGAATGAATTTAATTTCCTCAATAATTTTTGAGCATATATGGTGCCGGATATAATATACTTTAATCGACAATAGCTTCAGACTGAAAATAAATCGAACGCAACATAAGAATGAGTTTTTAGAAAAACTGTTAATCGAAATTCTGACTCAAAGCTGTGCGGAATCATCCTAAATAAGAGTTTAAGTGCAAATTTTATTCCAGTCTTCTTATGTAAAAACACAGACAAATAATTTTAATCACGTAAAATAAGAGAATTCATCACTTATTTTATGACGATTAACGGTACACTGGTGAGGTAATGAACAGAGTTAAATTTGTCTACTTGTTATTCACCTCGAGGTCTCATTTCAAGTCTCACCATAATTTTCAGTATCATGCCACTACTTCTTTTGATTTGAAACACGAATATTTTCAAAAAATCCTCTGAAAATTTTAGTGGTCAGTGTGACGAGAATTACGAAAACCGGCGGAACTAAATTTTGAATCGGATAAAATCTGGACGAGAGCGTAATATTTGCGGACCTGTGAGTAAAGGTAATTTGAACTAATGATTTTAAAATCCTATTTCTAGATTTTACATAATCGTTCTGTTACACAATGGAGCCCAAATCCCTTTATTATGAGGATTGGCCGCGAAGCACTGGTTGATCTCGGCAGTAATCAGATCCGCTGACATCCTACTGTCTACATGTATACACCTTACACATCCAATATACACCCTATACATCCTGCTGTATACACGAATATTCAGTAAAATAACAACACGTTGTGTCATTATAATGCACAAAGATTTCATCTCCTAGATTCTATTGGCACCTTAAGTTTTTTCAGCAGTATGAACAAATTGTATTTGTTCAATGGGTGATATCAGGTATTTTTTCACTGCAGCTCTTAAATTTCTTGTTATTTTGCATAACAAGGCAGTGTAGAAGCCTGTTATCATTTTTAGAAAGTACCTGTAGACAATTGCCTCTAAACATTCTTCTCATTCTAATTGAAAGAAATGGCCTTATGTGTTGTCATCAAAACTCAGCCATATCTTGGCTTTGTCGTTGTTCTATGCCTCGTTCACTTGCATTTCATTCAAGGCAATTAACGCAATCACTGAGAACCCGACTAAGAACTTTCTTGAAAACTAAATTAGCCTTTCGGCAGGAGATCATTTCCATAATTTGCAATGCAGTATCAAATATGCACGGGGGCAAAAATTACGGGAGAATATTCCTTTATCTTAAACTTCATGTTTAAAGTTACAAATATTTATCTAAACATTTAGGAGAAAAAAATTAGAAAAACAAGGAGTAAAATGTTTTGAAGGAAGAACTTGATTTTTATCGGCTCAATCTTTACGAATCATTCTTGCCCTTTTCAGCTTTGGTAAAAATTCTCCTTGTTTCTTAATTTCATGAAAAGATAATTTCTTGACAATTCAACTGGTATAACATAGCAACAGACATGCAGATTCGAAATGCCACGCGGTCCTGCGGCTGACCAGTGGATAAATTTGTGTTACAAAAGTGGCTAGTAGCTCACTTAGAACTTAAAGATTAATCCCTTGTGTTAGACAAAATTCACTTAAGTCGTACTGAAGCTGTAGGCAAAATAAAACTTTTCCTTTTAACCTAACTGTTAATGGTGTTTCTAATGGCAAACGTTTTGTTTAATTGAAAAAAAAAATGACAAACCTTTAAGATCTGACTCATCAAGATCCGCTTCTTTTCTCTTTCTGAAATTGATTATGATATTCTATCTTCCGGTCCACTTCTTTTAAAACTGAACAGGCCCTATGTACCATCGAAATTTGAAGTCGGTATATTATTGTAGGTTGCTCTAGAAAATTCTTATCGAACAAAAGCCGCTTTAAACTGTTGAAGAAAGTTTATATTAACTTGATTTTTTTCTTCAGTTCTGAAAAAATCACCGGGGAAACAGTAAAGTTAAAGTAGTTTTCAATTTCTGCTCACAGCAGAGAGGTTAATGTTTATCTTACCTCCAATGGCTCAGAGTTTTGATAAAGAAATCTCAGCAAGTGTTCTTGCTATTAAACTTTCTTTTAAAATGTTCATTTTGCTCCACAACAGACATTACTTAGGCATACTGCAAACATTTACCCTACTCAGAAAATACTTCAAGGTACGATGAAAAGGATAAGATCTTTCAGAGAACTATCAGCTTGATGAAATTTCCAAGAAAAACAATTTTTATGCTAATTCGCGTTAGATTGTGAACTACGAGAGGCAAATTGTCTATACTCTTTGTCTCTTGAGTTAATCAACCAACGCAACTTTGCTTTGAAATTTCAAAATTGAATACAATGAAAAAAGTCTGACCTGAGTGCTGACGCCTTTGTAGAAAATCGACTAAATTGACCTCTTTTCTGACTTTCAGGCAATGCACAGGAAGATGGATCCCAATCAAATTAGCAGTCATAATTTCAAAAAATTTGAGTTGTCGTGTTAGATCACATACCGATGTCTTCAGCGATACCTAAGTCTTTCGATTGACAACGAAGGCAGTGTATATATACACCTTTGAACCGCAAGATTTTGAGAGCGAAAATCGATTAAGTTACCTTGATTGTGGTGGTTGAAAGTGGTTTCAAATTGGTCTCCGTTGGAGTTACAAATTCTGAAATATATATCTTGTTTTTACTTGGACTGCCGAATTCCAATCGTTGCTTTGGCTTGTATTAGGGTTCAACAGCCTTGTCTGTCGGAGAGCTGATCATGATGCAAATCAAGAAATAAGCAGGATTGTTTAAATTAAGGGAGTCACGTACCTTCCATTTGCTTATATGCTTGCTTGTAAAGACAACCAACCACTTACTATTAATTCATGTGATTAAATTGAACTCTTTGGATTACATATATAGTTTGTAAATGCAACTGTAATGATGTATTACAAACATAACGATCTTATCAACGGCTGCTATAAACTCAAACCACTTTTAAGCGCCTGGCCTTAAGGAAATTGAAGTTGGCCCTTGGAGGACAAATGTGCTAGAGAGTGCTTCAGAAACCATAAACTGTTATCTTCGTAGTTAGAAAAAGGAAACCATTACCTCTAAAACAGCGTTTTCAGATTTTAAAGAGAAACTAAAAAGTCCGAAAATTGTCCTCCGTGGATTTCGCCATCCTGATAGAACTAAGTAACCTAGCTATAAAAACCAAAATTTAACGTGCAGTTCACAAACAGCTGCTGCAAGACTACTTAGGGCAAGAAAAGTAATGAAAAGTAATTGAAATTTCGCCTTAAATGGCTGAACAGATCTTCGAAAGATGGAGAAAAAGAGGCGGGAGAGACTGTCAAGGCACACGTGGGCGGTCAGATTGCGAGAGAGGATTGGAAGTGCCTTAAAATCATCTGAACTCGAGTACTACGCACATTTGAGCAAAATTTTGCAAAGGTTAGGCTACTTATTAGAATCTCGAATACGGTCAGAAGCATTTCAAAGCGGCGGTATGGACTATACGCTTTCTAAAGTATTATCCTTTATTAGATTCGCTCAAGAGTATCCGAGGGGGCCCCTCGTCTTGCTTCCTTTCTTTGCGAAGGCGCATTAGGTTACCTAGGTAGAACTGAATGACGTTTCGTGCAAGTTCAGACAATCTATGCTTGTTCTCAAAAATTCTCAATGTTACTATGCTTGGCACTTCTATTACTTTTGAACATATTTTGTAATAAAGTTCGGCCTTGTATGACGCGCGCTGTCATTGGTTGAAAGAGCATCATGCTCTATCAGAGTACAAAGCAAAGAGCTGGGCTAAAGCTGTCACGCCATCTGCCGATTTATTCTATGTCCTATCTTTCAGGGACTTCTCTCTAGCTTTTTTCGTTACTTAAGAGTGAAATTTCGAAACAAGCGAGCTGACAAGTAGCAACAGATGAACCAGACAAAAGTTTGTAAACATGCCAAGCGCCGTAATTTACGTTATTTTAACTTGAGCAGAGACGAAAATCAGTCCGAGTTGTGAAGGTTTTCACGCTCAGTTATATTTGCAAGCTCACATACGGTTATTAAAAACCAAACACAGCTAACACTTGTATAGTATATATAGCTTCGTGTTAAAAAGAAAAAACAAACAGAGCAAAACATAAATTATGAGAAATATGAAAATTCATACTAATCATGACGATGTCAGAGTGACTGAGATCATATGCTGAGGTCCATCGCGGCCAGCTCATCATAGCGATCTCCGGTCATCGCAGTGAAGCAAGCCTAAGAAATTAAATCTGCCGCCCTTCTAGTGAACAAGTAACGGCTTGCTCTGATATCCTATCCGATACTTGGAGTGGAAGGCCACATGAGTCACAACAGCCGAGTTTTACGATGCTATCATTCCGAGCAATCGTCATGCTCCTGTGAATTCGGCTGTCGTTCATTCATAAAACATACGCCATGAGCAGTTTGTTCCCGAATTGGCATAAGAAAAATCTTGCGTGTTTTTATGAGCCACAATTCGGCCGGATTTCACTAAATATTTTACTTTCAGATTCTGTATTAATCTGAAAAACTTAAAGAAAAAAGTGTTAATTTGACCTTCCGAACTATTTCAGTTTGTAAACCACTGCAGATTATGAACTTTGATGGTTTGACATTTTTGACGGCTTTTGTCTTGTTTAACCAATCAGATTATTTAAACCATTTAACAAGGATTCTGATTGGCTTATTGTAGCGTGCTTCATGAGAGTATAGAGCATGCTAACGACGCTGCATGTTGTTCGCTTCGGAAATAAATTTTGTTTTCAAAATTGAAAAAAGTACGTGGGAAATCAGTTAACGGATTATTCACTCTAAAACAAATAGAAAAGCCTTTACTATGCTCTGTTCTGCTATAAAGCACTTTTAACACTGACTTAAGCAAAAGAAACTGAAAGAAAATGGAGAAATTCTTCAAGTAGAACTGAGCCACGGATGATGTGTCGCTATTCACATCTATAAGTTTGAAACAACTCAACTCAACCACAGCTTTGCCTGATGCTTCTCTTCCAAAGCTCTTTCTTGGTTGGAAAAAGTTATGATCAAGCCCGGCTTGTATCTCTCACTGATTAAATTACCAAGCGATTAAATATTTTCAAACTGACCAAATTCCATATCTCTAAGGAATAGCTGCCCCTGCATTTCTTTTGAACCGGAACCAAAATAAAAATCAAATATGGAAGAAAACGTGAGCCCTTTCCTTTCTCGCTACAAAGTACGGTCTCTTCTGTAAATGGGGCGCTTTGTGGAGTTCTAAAAAAGAATATATTTGCACACGTATTTTGCATTATTTCCAAAAGGCTGTTAACCATAGTGCTTAGCATTACCCTTGATTCACGGGTAACGTGTTTTTTTTTCGAGATATCAGTTGACATTAGTTTGTGAAATAGATAGACTCTAGTGACATTGGCTCCTCTCTCTACAAAACACACAATTAGTATTCTGCAGCATGTCAGAGGACAATAAAACTATGTAATCAAACCATTTTATTCTGATTTGTGAGCGGAACGTTGATAATTACTGTTGAGTCTGATAACTTAAGTGTTTACTAAGATTACACTTAGCTAAGAGCATTGTCGGGGATTTTGTGTCAAAAATGATAATTGATGTTTTTTGTTGTGTGTGTTGAACGGTGGAACTAGCCAATGGCACTTCTCATTTGAAGCTACATCAGCGCTTTTTTACCTTATCTGGGATCAACTGAGTTTGAGAGCGAATCGGCCAAAGTGACTTAAAAGAAGCGCAAACTGTATACATTCAACCTTTATTTATACACGATGAAAATCAAAGCTACTAGCCAGTGGGGTGGTGTAAAAAACTGAAAACTGATGGAAACTATTAAATATTCACAAACTTAAAACTAAGTTCAAAGAATGTTGACAGTTATATTTGTAAATGAATTGTAATATCACTCAATGGTATTTAAAATTCTTAAGTCTGTGGGTCACTGTTTGAGGGGTTTGAAGATTAAACTTAAACCCCCAAAGTATCGCTCTTCGTCATGTTCCTCATAAAAGAACCGACGTCCATGCAGTCAAAAACGGATCCACTTAATCGACTTGCTGCGTTCCAGAGGACAGTGCCTTCGTAATAAAAAGCAAAACAGATTGACGTCAGCATACAACCCCTGGGAAAATTGATCGAGCGAACACAGTGGTCAAACGCTGAGCATGCACAAGAGTTTGAAAACATTAAGAGGGGTTTACGAACGCATGTCCAGCGTAAAGTAAGGGGGAAAGGGTTATATTTCCAGTGCGTAAGGCAATGAAAGAACGATTCTGGAGTGAAATGAAATCTTTGCTATATTTTTAATGCGGAGGCTTCGTTTCGGTTATGAAGGCAAATGACAGAACTTTTCTTCTACCCTTGCTGCACATTTTACTGTCTGCGATAAATATAGTCCTGCTTTCGTCTCAAATATCTCGCGTGGCTCTGGTACTTCCTTTTTTCACACATTTCCATCGGTGTTTGTCGGCAGCTCTACCATGAACACAACAAAGAATAACTAATAACAGCTCGGCCAAGCTTACGGACGAATTCATCACACCGCCGCGCAGAGTGTAAAAACAAAGGTAATTTAGTGTTAACAACTGGGTTGAAAACGTAAATTAGCCACCGTAAAGAGTAAAAAAGCTGACGTTTCGAGCGTTAGCCCTTCGTCAGAGCGAGTTTTAGAAACTTACTTAAATTTACCCCTTCATTCATTTGTAAAAACAAAGTACGAGAGTGTAAATTAGCACAAAGTGGGTAAAGTCTAAAACAACAACGTATATAAGTCTCGGCCTTAGAAACTTCGACCCTTCCTCAGAAACATACCCATCCAAGTGCGGATGTGCAATCACATGACGCTGTGTTGATCGAGCGTATTAGCGAAATCAGAGACTGCGCTTTTTAAAGCTATGTTATAAAGAAGTTTTAGTCATTGCAATAATTTACAACGGTGGATCTTCGATTGTTAAACCCTCGTCTCGTCACGCATTTCAAATCTGCAAGAGTATTTGGAAGAAGTCTGTTTTGTGACTCTAATGACTCTTTCACCCTCTATTTGAGACATTTGATAATGAGTGTAAACGCAGTTAAGGGATATCCTTGACTCATTTGAGTTTTCGCAAAACTTTTTCCAACAACACGCGACCAGACGGGTAAACGATTTACCTCGAACAGTTCTAAAGATGAACGGATTCAAAGCACTGTTTAAGTACATCAAGATATTGCTGAATACCAATGCATACTCAAAGTGTGCGTTCTGTTGACCCTGAGCAAAATCGTGCCAAATCCATACCAAATGCGTGGGTAACATGCACACAAAAAAAGAGAAAACAACGATGATAAACATCTTTGTAACTTTAAGTTTTTGAATTGTGCGCTTCCTGATGAAGTCCCTCTTTGATCTGTTGGTCCCCTCCAGCATATCATTGAGCTTTGCAAGTTCCATTCGCACTCTTCTCCCCGCCATGAAGTAAGAGGTGGCGATGACAACCATCGGAATGGCGAAAAAGACGGTGAAGTTTGTCAGCGTGAAAATTTGAACATGCCAATGTTCGGGCCACATTTCCAAGCACTGATCCCCATCAAGCCTTAGCACGAGAGCATGGGGAATAATAAACAAAATAGGAACGATCCACGAGACAAAAATTGCGATCTTTGCCTTTATCGGATGAAATCGTGGTAGAAGGAAGGGTTTCATTACCATGTGCCGACGTTCCAGACTTATGAAAAGAAGTGTGATCACTGAGACTGCCATGAGGATTGTTTGCAACGGATACACAACAGAACACATGATCGAACCGAAAGGGAATCCTCCTAAGAGACGTTCTGTCAAGTCAAAGGTTATACTCACGGCACATGTTGCTAAGTCAGTAAGAGCTAAGTTCAGAATGAGATATTCGGTAACCCTTAAATAATGACGGCCCAGCAACGTGTAAAAAACCATAATGTTTGCTGTTGTTCCAATCACAGAAATAGTGAAATACAAAACAATTTCGATGATTTGAATGGCAGACAACTGAGATAAACTTTCTCTGGTATGGTCAGTGACATTATGGCTGGGAAAACGTTCTTCCATTTTGAGGAATGCGATGATCTTCAGTCGGCGAGTTTTCCAAGAGAAATGTCTTTTGCTTGCCTGCAGAATACATAAACAGGAATATTACTGAAGGGCATGAAAAGAATTTTGAAATTCGTATAAATTCGTATAATTCGTACATTCAAAAATATACATAGCTTGAATTTTGGAAATTCAATGCTCTCGAACTTCCAGAGTTTAGGCAGGAGAGTAACCGGCAATTTTCGAGTTAAAGCTAAAAAGAAAAGCAGGATACTGTTATTTCCAGTACAAAATACCTTTTTTAAGGGCCAGGTCGCCTCAGCTCTTGATCGATTCCTGAAAATAACATTCTGGATTAAAAAAACCGTGAAAACTGCTGAGAAATACTGTTTCAAGCTGCCCCAAAGAGCTCGCCCAAGAGCATTGCAGCTGGCATAAATTTCTTGATGGAAGGTTCCCTCAAGATAGCTATCACCAGAACTCCTGCTAACACCAAATTCTGCTCTCAGCAAGTGTGCACCCGGGGTTCAGTAGTCTAACTCCAGGGGTGTGGTGTGTGTCACAAAACTGTGTTGTCAGTTTTGCCATTAAAGGGCTGTCCCCAGTGTGCATAAGAGGCCTCTTGTCCTAAGGGGAGTGCGCGGATGTATTTTTGCTTTTCCTGTAATGATTGACAGTATCAGCACTGCGTTAATGTTTAAACTTGACTGAATTTCACTCGAGCTATTAGGCAATTTTATTTTTATGCATTGCCTTCTTGCCTGTGGCAAAGCTCCAGCGGTTTTTTTTTTCCAAGGAAAATTGAAAGAGGCTAATGGGAAATAGCTTTTAGTGAAGTTAATTTTCCAGAAAAAAGCAGAAGATTTCCATTTTGTCACTTAAAGATAGACGTCATTGCCCACTGGAAGCTGGTGCATTCAAGAATCTAAGAGCCTGGCGAGACTTTAGTTTTCCCCAACAAATGGAAGCGTTAAATTGGCATATAGGGGTCGAGGTTCTCGAAAATCCGACAAGATAATATTCCTATGTATATTTCCCAACAGAGATACTATGTTGAAGTACTTAGAACTGCTAATGGTACAAACGTGAAAACGCTGGACTCGAATTTCAATAAGAGTAGGAATGATATTAGACGATTTATGGCTGATAATGTTTTTCCTAACTCTACCAAAGATGTGTCAGCGTTATGCCAGGCACCCTGTAAAGTTTCCAACCTCTCTGCTGCTCAGCCTATCCACAAATTCAATTTTAACTTTACTTTGCAGGGGAAATGAAATGGAAACTTCCCATTTCATGTATCTTTCAAGTGGCTAACTTCGATATTATGATAATTTTATAAATTCTTCAATAGTGTAACAAAGCCATAGGCCATTTAGCCTTGAAAGATTAATCCATTTCGTCAGATAAAAACACTTTCGTTGTACTGAGTCCGCAGGCAAAAATTGAAACCAGACCTCTTAGCTGAACTGCAAATGGGGTCTCGTTTGGCAATCTTTTGGTTAATAAGAAACCAAGCGATGAATCTTTAAGATCTGACTCATCAAGATCCACCCCTTCTTTCTACTTGAAATCGTTTATGATAAAAGTTTTTCTTCCGGTCCATCGTTTCCAGCTGAGAATTTCTGCAATGACATTTTCTTTTGGACAAAAATACTTGATGCAATTTCCAATTTCTGCTGACAGAAGTATGATAAATATTTACTCTACCTCCAGTTGTTTGGAGTTATGATAAGGAAATCTCAGCCAACGTTTTAGATGTTAAGCTTTGACTAAAATGTTAATTTTGCTTTACAGCATACATTCCTCGAGTACGTTATAGGCATTTACCTCACTTAGAAATAATTTTGGTTGCGATCATTGGGAAGAATGCCCATTGTTCTCTTGACATAAGGAAAGGACCTTTCAGAAAACTCTCAGCTTAATGAAATTTTCCAAGAAAAGTTACGTCTGTGCTAGTTCACATAGGATTTCAAATTATGAGTGGCAAATTGTCTACTATCTTTTTTTCTTTAGGTTTGTCAGCTAACGCATCTTTGCTTTGAAAATGCAAAATGATAACTGACTCAGCTGCTGGCGAAGTGAAATAAAGATCGATTGTTTTTTGAATCGCTGGATTCAAATCAAATTAGCTGTCACTAATTCGCCAACCCTTAAATTATCGTATCTGATCACATAATTTGTTTTCCAAAAATACTGATGTCTTCCTCTATCCCTAAAACTTCCACATGAAGACAAAGAAAATGTACCGAGACAACTTAAACTAAAATGTTGAGAACGAACAACGGTAAAGTTACCTTCACTAAGGCGGTTGAAAATGTTGTCAAATTTATACTATACTGCTAAAGCAAATACCGTGACTCCCTGATTTTACTTGTTTTGCCGAGTTCCAGTCGTTGCTTTGCCTTGTATCAAGGTTCATTTCACAAATAGCTATTTCTGTGGAGAGCTAATTAAGACGCAAATCAACGAGTGGGCAGGATTGTTTTAATTAGGCAAGTCGTGTTCCTTTCCATTTTGTTAATGTAGACCGCGTAAAAATATCAAGGCGACTTTTGATAAATTGTACGATTGAATTGAACTTTTTCCCGAAATGAAACACAGCTCTTTTTTTATGCTTTAATTATGAATTTTTTTTAAATGAAATGTAATTTCTAAAGACAACATTGCAATAATTTATTAATGGATGAGCACAAAATACCATGTTAACGGCTGGTAAAAGTTGAAACCTCTTTTAAGCGCCTGTTATCGTGGTAATAAAAGTTTGCCCTTGAATAACAAATGTGTTCCATATAATTTTCATCTCGGAAGGAAAATATCAATTTACTACTTAAGGCCTTTTGAGTTCTCCAAGCGAAACGTAAGCCTCCTAAGAATTGTCCTTAATGGACGTCGCCATTTTGAAACAACTTATCAACTTGGCCGCACACACAACTACAACCGGCAGTTTAAAAAAAACAGCTGCTGCGAGAGAGGTTGTTGGAGGAAAAATTGCCTGTTTCGTCGAGAATTGATTCAACAATGTAGCCTTAAATCATGGTCAAACAGATCTCTTAGAGGCAGAGGAAAATAGAGAGACTATTTTTAAGTCGCTTTTAAGCGATTAGGTTGCTAAACTTGATTCGCAATGGCTGGATCCGAAGTCGAATTTTAAGCACATTTGAAGACAATTCTGGAAAGGTCTAATTACTCTTTGGAATCTCAAAATTTGGCCAGAACCATGCACAGTTTTCAAGCCTACAATTTTTTTTCATAAGCTTTCCAAAGCTTACTTCTTTATTAGCTTCTTTCAGAAGTAAAGGCGGGGCACCCTTATTTGGTCTTGTTTTTCCGCTAGTACAATGTTTACAACTAGACCATCAATTTCAAAGTTGAAAACTGATTTTTTAAGGATTTTTTCCGGTTCCCATCGTAGAGAAGGTGCCTTTTTCATTATGTTTAATAAACAAACACGTGAACTGAATATCTCAGAATCTCATAAGTAATGAAATATTCAATTTAAATTCGGATGCGGTAATTCGTTCTGAGCTACTCTGGGGTTAAATACAATTGTATCACTGACACGGCCGTTTTCCCAGAAGTGTTCTCTTGTGGATAAAAGAGAATATACGGCGATAGTTTTGCATCTAAACGGATTAATTGTTGTCAATTTCTTCTCAACCATGAGCTTTAATAAGGTTTTTAAGAAATCGGGAATCAAACTCATAGCCTTGGCTGCCCGTGGATGTCAGCACAGATGGTCCTTTCTTGGGGTTTTTTTGACTCATGTCCGCCACAAGAGTGAGCCTTACCTAGAGCAAAATTATGGCATTAAAAGAGATATTGTATAATTTCTCCCTGAGAAAGTGCATTCGATCATGATATGAGAACATGGCATACACGGGTAAGATGATTGTGCAGCGCAGAACTGGCGTGCTCGATATAGATGCACCGAGATAAAGTGGGTGTGATCTGCAATCAGTCGACAACTGTGGGTCCTCGATAGTTAAACACTCGTCTCGTAACACACTTCAAATATGTCAAAGACGTCAGATGATCTAGAGATAGACTGTCTTGTAACTCTGATGGCTCTTTCACGTTCCACCTGAGACATTTGGTGATGAATGTAAATACAGCGAGGGAATATCCATGAATCGCGTGAGTTCGCACCAAACTTTTTGCAACAACACGTGACCAGTCGGGTAAACGATTTACCTCGAACACTCCTAAAGATGAACGGATTCAAAGCACTGTTTAAATACATTGCAATATTGCTGAATGTTAATAAATCCTGAAAGTGTGTGTTTTGTTCACCCTGCGCAAAATCGTGCCAAATCCATACCAAGTGCGTGGGCAACATGCACACAAAAAACGTAACAACAACGATGATAAACATCTTCGTAACTTTGAGCTTTTGAATCGTGCGCTTTCTGATGTAGTCCTTATTTGATCTGTTGGTCCCTTCCAGCATATCATTGAGCTTCCTAAGTTCCAATCGTACTCTTCTCCCCGCCCTGAAGTAAGAAGTAGCGATTACAACGATAGGGATGACGAAAAAGATCGTAAAGTTTGTTAGCGTGAAAACTCGAACATGCCAATTCTCGGGCCATTTTTCCAAGCAGTGTTCTCCATCAAGCCTCAGTACAAGTGCGTAGGGAATTATCACCAAAATGGGAGCGATCCACGAGACACAAACTGCGATCTTTGCCTTTCTCGGAAGAACTCTTGGGCGAAGGAAGGGTTTCATTACTATGCGCTGACGTTCTAAACTCATTGAGAGAAGTGTGATCACCGAGACCGCCATGAGGACCGTCTGCAACGGATACACCACGTAGCACATGATCGACCCGAACGGGAATCCTCCAATGAGACGCTCTGTCAAGTCAAAAGGTATGCTGACAGCACATGTTGCCATGTCAGTCAGAGCCAAGTTCAGTATGAGATATTCACCAACCCTAAGACTATGACGGCTCAACAATGAGTGAAAAATCATACTGTTTCCTGTTATTCCAACCACAGATATAGTGAAATACAGAACGACTTCAACGATTCGTATGGCAGGCAGCTGTGATGAGCTTTCTCTGGTATGGTCAGTGACGTTATTGCTTGTAAACGTTTCTTCCATTTTCAGGAAAATGATTATCCTCAGCCTGTAAGTTTTCCAAGAGAAATGCCTTTTGTCTGTGGGCAGAATGCATAAACCAGAATATCACTTTTAGGACATAAAAAGAGTTTAATATAAAGCAGTGCAGACTATCCTTATCCTATCCTATCCTCAGCCTGTAAGTTTTCCAAGAGAAATGCCTTTTGTCTGTGGGCAGAATGCATAAACCAGAATATCACTTTTAGGACATAAAAAGAGTTTAATATAAAGCAGTGCAGACTCTATGCTGCAATACTTTGAATTGCTAATGGTGAAAAAGAAAAAAAATCGATCAGTGTTTGAATCAAGAGTAACAGGGAAATATGGCAACTACGTTTTCTCCCAACTTCAGTAAAAGATTGGTCAGTATTAAAGTTTCCAACCTCTCTATACCATGTTGTAGTGATATCACATTTTAACTTTCCTCTATCGAGGATATAAATCACTTGGCTTAGAATTTAGCCGGGTTTTCAAAAAGCTAAAACAGAAACAATTTGATCTTTCAGCTGGAGGAGATTGCTACTTCTGTTTGCCTCAGGGTTTCCATAGAAATGCAGCATAAACGTCTAGCATATTCGTTACGCTAGAGTACTGAGCTGCGAATAAATTTCAAGAAACAGATATCACCTGCAAATGAGAAGACAAATACTAAAAGTAGTAAATGTTTCTCGGTTGATTGCGCAGAATACTTGAATAACATCTCGGATTACCGAGGTACAGACAGTAAAAAAGGGAAGTTTTGTTAAATTGATGGCAGCAACAATATATCTGCCATTATTTATAATGAGACAGGAGCTATGACAGAAACTCTAGCTCTTCACTTCCACATTCTAGTTCCTTTTAAAAAAAAATTTAATTCTAATCAGGTGTCCTCTTATAATATCAAGTTTCGTTCAAGCGTTCAACCTTCTTTACTTTGCTCAAAGCATACTTTTTTTTTTACATCAAACGTATCTTATTCAAATATGATGAAAATGAAAAACAAAAACCAAATTTCAGCGTTATACTTTACAGATACCACAGTGAAAAAGTTTACCTGCATCAATTATAAGGGAAGGATGAGGAACCAATTGCCTTACAAAATAGTGATATTGTGATAATTTTTTTTGCATATGTCCGAGTTGAAATCATCGCAACGCAGCCAGAGTATCTGAACAAATTTTCAAAAAGCGAGAACAATTTCCGAACATGAGAACATTTTTCTTCGTTTTAAGTTATTTTACAGCATTGTTTATATAAATATTTCTGAATTAAGAGGCACTTGCTCACTACTAAACAATGTGCGATTCTAGATGGCTGCAACATTTCTAAGCTCTGTGAAGTAAGTCACTGTGTTAATTTCCCACACGAACATTGAAAAATAGCCTGGTAGGCAACTGAGGCGTGCAGTCATTTCGGTTGCAAAATGCCGGATCATACTTAGGAAATTTGTTTTACATTAGAGTTTTCAAGATAGGTAGCTTGAACATGCATTATATTTGTGATTATAAGAAATTTCAATATTGTTACCAATAAGGGCACGAATCAGCGATAAAAATAAAACATCCAGAGAACCACTCAGTTCGAATTTTTAGTCTGCAGAAAAATTATCAATTCACTGTTTGAAATCGCACTGACCTTTATTCTTGAATCCAGTCTGTAATAAGGATTCTTAGTAAACCACTAAGGATGCAAAATACCTAATGTGGTTTAAAATATTCCCAGGTATGTTTTCGTAGTCTTGAAACATCCTCCGCTTGTAAATCACTGCCTGCGTTTTCTAGTTACTCTTTCTAGATGTTTCTTCTGAAAGCAGACGCAAGCTTTCTGCGTCGATCACTGAAATTCGTGCGATATGTCAAGTGATGGATCAATTCGCCTTAGTAATTGTCGAGCGCTATCTGTTGAGATCGAATTGCAAAGTAGAAATGACCTCCTGCGCTTCCGTCAATTTATCACCGTGTCAGGGATGCCTTACTGTTTCATTGGGCAAAAAAAAAAACAAATTATATTCAAGGGATCGCTAAGTGTTACTAATTGTCGTTTCTGGTCGATTCACTTTTATTTCGTTTTGTGAGTGACTGTGCTTGACTGGAGCCTCAGGGTGACGTTTTGTTTGAACGCGTTTTATGAAGTTTTGTGACTGCCGCACGACCACGCCCTTCTTAAAATGTTGGGCAGTATATCATTAAGATTATGCAATTGGATTACACAACTACTCTGGTTTTTTTTGGATCGGCGAGCCGCGATCTTTCCCCTAAATGATAATAAAAAGCCGTTAAACGGTGAAACGATTTTTGTGTGGGTTCACTTACATCCTTTGAACCACGCATCCACAGTAAAGTGATCGTGCATGGAAATATATCAGGACCACCATGGGAGATGACGATTCTCACCATATCTCTCTGTTGAATATTTGTCAGTGTCTGACTTCAGAGATCACTAGTCATCGTCCATACGTCCGTCAGTCTATCGGTATCCTTCATACTAGCCCATCTTGTACCTCCATTCTATCCCGTATTAAGCCCCGTTAACCATTGACATTGACAACTTACAATATTGCTGCTAACGTTTCTTGTCAAAAGGGAAGCGACTTTCCTCCACAGTGCTTTCGTTGACTTTGTAAAAATGCCTGTTGCGTGAAATCTACCGGTATTTCAGTCAAGTTTCCACCAAATTTTATCTGCTGGCCGTTTGTTTTCTCAGATGGAGAGAAGCGAAGAGAAAGCAATCTTTCTTACAGCAGGGTATAAGAAATTGAATGAATGAAAGACAGTTTGGTTGCTGTTTGTAAGTCTATCTGTCTCGTCTGTCAGTGTCTCTCAGAAACGACAGAGTCAGAATAAATATGTGGAAAGGCTCAAGGGGCAATGCATCACTGATATACTGAGGGCAACCTTAGAAGTCTTAACATTCAGGAAAAATTATGTTCAGCGTCTCAAATTGACGAGACTTTAAAATGTGCTATAAGATAGCTGAATATAAAATGATCATTCCCATTAATGCAGCTTGATATATTTTAATGGAGCCAATTGACTCATTTGCAAACCTTTAGCCTGTTAACGCACTCTTTACCAACTTTAAGTATTACAAATTACAAACATTTTTATCAACAAGGCCAAAAGAACCTAGAGGCAATGCTCACAGAGTACAGAAGCTATTTCCTGCTCTTACCAACATTTCTTAAATGCTAAAAGCTTGTTTAGTATTCAAAAGAACACTTCATAACATCACTATTCAAAGGCTTTGTCTTCAAAAAACACAATTTTCAGATGTATCTATAATTTTGTAAGTATAAAATGTTCTCACAGTGTTAGAGCAGAAATGTATTAAAATAACTCAATTCATAGCTACATCAACATCTACCAAATCTGGTGTGTATTTCAGTCCCAGTATTCTACCATCCTGCAAATTTCTCTCTTATAACCAGTACACCTTTCTATAGTATGTGCCGATCTATTCAAAGTTTCAACATTCCCCCTCCTCTCTCCCCCCCCCCCCCAACCATGATGCATTTGACTGGCATTTGCACCCAGAGAAGTGGGGAAGTGGGGAAGTGGGGAATTTAAACCTTGCCTGGGTGGGGTGGAGAATTTGAAGCATTGCAAAGATAATGCAGAGGTCTTGAATTCTGTGTAGGGACAAAGAGAAATTATTAATAATTAGAATATCATTTTAACATCATCACCATTATCATCATTGTCATTAACATTATTACTACATGCATAGTGGATTTACTTTTTCAGGTGTTTAAAGGTAAAGAGTTAATTTTGGTGAATAGATGGCCTTTTACAAAAAAAAGAATTGATCATCAAATCCAGCACTTGGGTGCAGCATTTGAACACTATTTTTGCCTCTATTTCATAGGATTTCCTGAGACAGCTCTTTTTATTGCTTATGTCCAAAAAAATTAAAAAGTGGTCCAGTATGTACAATGAACATGTACCATAGAGGTATTTCTTTTCATAGCAAAGTTATTAATTCTAGTAACATTTATAAAGCCCATGAGCACTCTTCACACTTTCCACTCCTTAAATTTTGCCTGAGAAAGCTCCACCATTATTTACATACACACCCATATTTCAAGAAAACATAAAATCTGTACTTCACAACACCAGACTTTCTCCATAAACAGAAGAGTGGTCCATTAGCAATGAAATATTTATGAACAACTGGGTTGTTATAACTTTTTTCTTCCTTGCTTTAACATCCAGATTCCTTATTTTGAAGACTGTAAAAGTAATCAGTGAGTCCTTGCAAATTCTTGTCTTAACCATTGAGAGTCCTTATAGAATCTTGGATCTCCTAGTCGCAAGGCTGTTCTCTTGTAGAAGTAGTAATATAAAACAGCTCCTGAAGGAAAGAAACATAAATTAATAAAATTGAAGCCTAACAAAAGTTTATGATACCATTTTTCGTCTTGAGTGTTCTATGCGGTGCTCGTAAACATGTATATCGAGTCTTCTTCCCTTTCAAACATCTATGATATAACCACACTCAGAGCTGCAATCTTTTTTTTAGCTCACCACTACACTTTAATATCATAATGATGACGACTTGTAAGTATTTACTTAAGATATTTCTCTCAACTAAAGAAAAAGTGGTTGATGGAAAAAAAATTCACAAAACCTTAAAACACTTACCCACTCTTTGAAAAACAAAAAGTGCTTGGAAAGCTTCATTCCAAATAAATGCCTGGGGAGCACCCCATTTTAATGTCTAAAAAGCAAGGTTAAAAAAAAGGCAACCAGTTTATAAATAAACTGTTAATAATTCTAGGACCCCTGTCAATCTACACTTCTAGGTAACAAAGTGTGCAGACAACCTAAGGTATTTGTATTGGATTTCTTATACATTCCTCACGGTTCAAATTTTTAGCTTGTATGGGGTGGTAGCAGAATTCAAATGATGTTGAGTTGTGTTCTTGGTACATGAAAAGAAAATTTGCTAACATGTTAACCACACAGAGATCTATGCTGTGTACATTTAGACTTGCATTACAAGCGTACACATGAACTTTACATGGGTAAGTGTAGTGTTATCCCTCCACCCTGCACTGTATGTAATTCAAACAGCCTTGGAAAACTCTTTCAAAGTAGATGCTCACATAGCAATTATCTACATGTAATTTTTAGCTGCTGATAAAATAATTTCCACCACAGAGATGCAAGTGTCTAGTGATGTAACACCTAACATCAACTTTTTCAAAACTACAACCTGAAGCTTACCATAGTCCATACATGTAGCCCCACTGATAGTGCTAAGTATAATATAGAGATAATAATAGTTGTCTTGAATTTTCTGATTAGTAGGGACACCAATCCAGCTTGGAAAATGTATGTGTTGAAAAATACCAAAAATACCACAATAATTGCAAAGATAATGCAGAGGTCTTGAATTCTGTGCAGGGACAAAGAGAAATTATTATTAATTAGAATGTCATTTTAACATCATCACCATTATCATCATTGTCATTCACATTACTGCTACATGCATGGTAAATTTACTTCTAAAGCTGGTAATACAATGACAATAATAATGATAATTCATTTTTAACTGTAACGTGGTTTGGAAATCTGATTATTTCTATAAACATTTATCTCTCAGTAATTTGTGTCCTCTGCAAAGATGCATAAATATGAGAGACTATACCAATCAAAGCTGTTGAATACCAGCCAATCATAGCTGAACAGTGGTTCAGAGGGTGACATGTCTACAGATCTTGACCTTATCACCTGAATAAAAGTAGCTGTGAGCAGTCAAAACATTTGGGATTCACATCTTAAGTGTCTACATTATGACACAAATGATCATATTTCATTGCATGAGAGGCAGCTCTTTTTGTTTTTTTTTAATCTTTGTATCTTGTTAAAGGTAAAATGGTACATGTCATATTTTGATCTCCATACACTATACAACACGCTAACCTTAGAGTAATCAATAAGACTTGATCAGAAGCATATATGTTTGCACAATATAAATTCTTCATTCTTCCATGGATTTGCAAAGCAACCTTATCAGGGTTAATATCTCTGAGTATTTCCTAACCTATGCAACATAATACAACAGGCAAATATGGGATCACAACACCAGGAGTTTTTTTCCCCCCACTTCAAGCAATAGAACTGAAAGAGCGGATTCATTAGTGTCCCCTGCTGAGAGTAGCTCTTTAGTTAGCCCAACAAATTTTTCAAACATGACAGTGTGGCCATAAATAGAGGCTTAAGAGTCATAAAGAAGTTTAGTAAAATTGCTCAGGTGATTAAAGAGATGCATGCAGTCTAACTAATCGAGAATTGCATCAATCTGTCAGTAATCACCCTACCCAAGGTGATTATAGAAAGGGTGTGTATCGGATTGAACTGGCGGCAATAGGCTATAGGTTAGAAATGTTAATCCTCTTTAATACTTGCACATGGACATTGACAAGACTGCTGAATATCATCTAAAATTTATTCAGTTTTTACCTCAACCTTGTAATTTATAAACAGACCCCATGATTGATGAGCCAGACCGTGCATCTCTGTTCTTTGATACCCAACAAGTTGGAAGCAAAGAAACAATATAGAATTTATCAGTTTGTCTCGATAATCACCTGAACAATTGTACTAAAATAATTATTTGCCTCAGGCTCAGTGAACATTGTGAACTAATCCTGAAAAGATTTAGTCCAGCATGCCAATCTGTTGGATTAACTCTGAAATCAGACACTAAATGCAAAATTCATTTCTTCCTCCTGTGAAGTTTCAGAGGGTTAAATATGTAAAAGGATACTAAAAATAATTTTAGTGACAGATGAATAAGGTGTTATTGTTTAAACATCTTTACCTTCAAGCTATTTTCAATCCCCAAGTATCTATTTCTATACCAAATAACAGTGTGACATACAAACTAAGGTATTAAAAGTAGGACTTACATCATTTAGCAAAATAAGCTAAGAAAGGTGAGACTCTTAGGAACAAAAGACCTGGCCCCAGTTGTGCGAAGGTCAGATAATGCTACCCACTAGATAAATCTCTATATGGTGGATAACGCTATACGTTTTGCTATTACTTATCCGCTGAATAGCGATTTATCCGCTGGATAGCATTATCCACCCTTTATACAACTGAGCCCTGTCCACTAAACTTTCTCTTGTATAGTATATAGACAAAAATGTTCTTAGTTAAGATTCAAATGACACTTAGAAGCATCCCCTGTGAACTGATGAAAAACAGAATAATAACTTCTTGAGGTGTTGATGAAATCAGAGGAAGGCAGATCAAAACAGGTGAGCATATGGATGACGCTATGCACATTCTCACACAAAGCTGGATAAGAAAAATCATAGCACTCTGATCCATCTCAGATGAAAATAAACCTAAAAAGTGATACAGCCTGTCTGACGAACACACGTGACCACAACATACGCTAGCGTGATTTGAAACAGCGATTTCGATAAAATGGTCAAATTTATAAATTCTCACCTGGAGTCAATCAATTTTGTGCAATTCTAGTGGCGATACTATCGTCTATGAATATTTACAAGTTCCTATCCGTTTCTCGCAAAAGTTTTGGCATTTTCGCTTTTTTCCCTCAATCTTGAAGCTGTTGATCTGACAATGCCACTTTCCGATAAAGTAATTGAACAGTAATCCGTTTGCACGTCGATCAAAAGTTAAGAAAATGCTGCAAATGATCTCAACACAACATGCATAAATATTTTACTTTCACACAATGTGCACGCCTCCATGACCACACGAGAAGTTGAATGCACGCTTGTTCATAAAGTGGAACAGAATCAGACGTTTTGTTTCCAGAAATAACCGAAAAAGTTGAAGGAAATTTACAAGTGACGCATCGGATAACATCCAGAAGTTGTCACAATTCATTCGTAAAAACATGTACAGTCGACTTTTGAATAACCATAACTGAATGTGGTTTTCAAGGGCACCACATATCCTCAAAACTATAAATCACTGTTTAAATATTTTGAATAGATATTTAGGTAAACTAACCCCAGTAAAAAGTTCTCTCAAGAAAAACAATACTAGTAACCATCGACTCAAGAGGGAAAACAATTTTTTGAGTCGGAAATGCCCGCCGAAACACCCGTAGAGAAAGTTTACTCGATAGTGGTGAGTTACTCACATGTACAACACAAGAAGGACGACATCTGCAGTTCGGAAGAGCTCTCCAAACGAATTAATGAACAAATCTACGAAAAGGAACAAAAGTTGCAGGTAAACTACGAAGCAAAATCTTGAAACTTTCATCCTTTGTCAACCATGTTTGTTTGACAACATTGAATGAATCCGCTGACAGAGGCGGTAGGCGAACTGGTAACTAAAGGCGGGAAACGCCTTGAAGAAATCATGCGACTGTGTGTTTGAGTACAGAACCCAGTTAGGGCCATCACGTATTTCTCATCAACTCTTTCTTTTTGTTTTTTGTCTTTTTTTCACGACATTAACTTTCCTGCCAGACTTCAGCTTTCCTGCACGGCTTTAACATTCCGGCGCGACTTTAGTTTTCTGACGTACACGACATTAATTTTCCGACACGACTTATTATGCCACGACCTTTAACTTTTTCTACCGGAAGACTCAACGCAAGAATCAACGCTGCAGGTCACCACCAGCCGATTGCAATGTGCTTACTGTAACACTGTTTGGTAAAAATTATGAATAAATTTGCAACTGGGCAAAGCTAAATTAGATAAGTTTTCTCCATCAAATTATGCTTAGTGTGCTTGTCTTGCACTCAATTGCTAAAAAATAAATCAGTTTTCAATTGAGGATAGAATATTTACGTTGACTTGAGTTAGACTTGTTCTCTGTATCGCCAATGTACTGGGAAGAAATAAAGTCAGAGTTAAAGAGAACTAAAGGCATCAAAATTAACCGAATATCAACGCGAAAAGCTAATTACTGCGACGGAAGATTTAACCGCCGTCCAAGAACTCGTGGTTGCAGTTAAATCAAGAATTGAAGACTTTCTTCCGTGGATGGCTTCACGTTACAAGTTAACCTTTTATCATGTGGTTTTTTTGAAAATTTTCCTTTTTTGGTGGAAAAATTGAAATCACTTTAATTAACACTAGTTGTAGAGAGATGAAGCATTATAGGTACTTACAACTGTACGACGTCATCATAATGATACTAATTTGATATTGTTTAACATTTCTGATTGTAGAACATGCCATACTATAATTTGGAAAGTAGCGAAGTACAAATTTCTCCGACAGTTTTATCCTCGGATCTAGTTACTCCAGCAGTACCGAGAAAAGTCACTCTTCCATCTGTGGGGTAAGTCAGGCTCGGAATTTTCACAGGCATGTAAAAATAAGGGTGGTTCGAATGCAAGTGAACTTGCTCAGTCGTATTAGCACTGCTTTTTACAGCCGTTACAAAAGAAACGATATTTGCGAGGAACACCTGAGACAAGGCAACGATTAGTCATCTGTTGACTACCCTCTGCATTTTTGCTTGAACCTCTGATTGTGGAGCCATAGCCAGAAGAACTGCCATAAACGCCACAGTAAATGCGCTCGAAAATTGTGACTTGATACTGTTAACTTTCTCACGATCTGAATAGGGTTTTCCGAAGGCCGAATAATGTAACGAGCTGGGACTCCGAAAGCACCAAATATGGAGGTATAGGAAAGCTGCCTTTGTTAACAAAAACTTCCCAAGCAGTTAACTATGACGTCGTCACAAGTCGCAGCCATAAACATTACTCCAGTAGAGTCAATGACTAGTAGGTGAAACAAATTATCATACTTGTTATCAATTATTGAATTGTTAATACGATGGGCTATTTCAGTGAGAAATACGTTCATTTTTAGTCAGACAACAGTCCATACAAGCTTTGCCGTTGATCACAATCTTTTCCTATTGTGGCAAGTTCGTTAAATCTTTTGGTAATCATAAGATGACCGGTTCATGAATAGCCTGGTCATCCCTTGAAAAAGACGTCTTACTCATCTTTTCCAGCAATGCATGCTCTCAACCTTATGCTGTTACCTCGCTATCTCTCAGCGGATGCAGAATGAACGATCAGCTGTAAGTATTTGTGATAGCTTTCCTTGGATCTAAATCAGTGATATGGGTAAATGTCGCGGCAGTGGAATTCATGGATATATTTGACTATTCCATACCGGTTAAGTATTAATAACAGGATAGGGTCATATTCCTTTCGTCATCGTCGTTATTTCATCATTTGCATTGAATTGGGTGTTGTTGAAAAAGGCGGTTACCGTGGTTAGTGATCAGCAGCTTATGAAATAATACTTGAAAAGATAAGAATTCAATTTAAACCATAGATGGCAAAAAAATTCCCTTTATTTCGAGCCAAACAACAAGTCAATAAATGTTCGAATCATTTCATTTTCTTTTTTTCTGTTTTCTTGCAGATTGCCAGCTCCCTTGAACACTGAGTAAGTGTTAATGTCAAAATGTAGCCATGCAACATACGCAAAGAAGAGTTTGAAAAAAGATCATGTAGCAATTTCAATGCACTACATGTTCGCCAGCTTCAGTATGGCAACGGCCAACAAAATCCCCTAGTCAATGTTGGGACTAATGTAACGTCTTTTCAGACAGTACACCTGCTCAAATGCAAGAAATTTTGAAGGGAACCTCCTTTCGTCTTGTCATCATGTTTCTTTTTTTTTCCTTGTACCAGGCATGGAAAATTGGACGAACCTTGGCCTGGACATCCTTACACGTCTCACATTTGTCAGTTTGACGTTTTTCCAAGATTTGACCCTGTGCGCACAAAATTTGATGGTATGACTATCAAAGTCTGATTCTTTGGTTAAAAAATTGTATTAGATTTTTACGTCCTCCCACCCCTCCCCTCTACGGTTGAGGATTCTTTTTTCTACCTTAGCTTAGACTTCCGCGAAAGTTTCAGTTACAATTCGTGTTCTATTGATTTTGCTTTCCGTCAGTTTTTCATTGGTCACTTACTTTTAGTGTTGTTTATTCGTGGAGGTCTCAGGTAAGTCTCGGAATTATCTCGAGACATATGAGGTTAGCTAGATTCGTAAACCCAAACAAGTCCAAACGCCTTCAATTCACCACCCCGTTAGGTATATAAAAAAAACTTTAAAAATTCGAAAAAAAGAGAACGATGGCAGAGCAGATTCTCACTAATTTCTCATCTTTCCATTTTTTTTCGGCTCTATATTTCAGTTCCATGTGGAAGGAAACTTAAGCAGGTAACCTGAACGTCATTTAAAATGGAATTTGCCAGTATTTTTAAGAAACGAGTGAGAGTCGCATTTTGTTTTCATTCTTGAAAATTACAAGCGTAGTTACAAGCGTAATTAATAACAGACGTGCGTATTTCATATTTACACTTCCTACATTCTTCTGAGGATACTCACGATAATAATTTATTTGGGCATAAATTAAAAGCTTCAGGTAGGAAATAGTTAAGCAAGCGTTCAAAAAATTGATACACCGGTAACTTAAGGCAAGTGACTTATTCATTCGTTTATTCAGTCATTCATTAATTCATTTATTTACTCAGGTCCTACATGTACATCCATTCTTTGATAATTACAATTTACAATACTTCTAGCCGACGACTACCTTAGGCAAGAATGCTGAATAGTAGGTAAAGATTACAGAACAAGACAAACTGATAGAGGTCCGTCATAAATTTAAAGAAGCGTTCAGGCCCAGAGCTGATCTTCATCTGGGGTATCGCTAATCTATAATAATATTTTCTTTTACAGAAATTAAACCCTGCAACAGAAGAGGCGTTGGAAAATCTATCAAAGAGGATATATCGCACTCCAGTATACCAAGAAAACATTGAGGAATTACCTAAACCCAGCCCTAAGGTGCTCATAGATCTTATAACAATTCAAAACGAGAACAAAATGCCAATTGGAATGGAAAACTGGCAAGTAAATGACCAGGAAGAGTTAGATAGAAACGAAACAAGAGAGGAGGACGAGGACGACAACGAGACAGAGGTGAATAAACTTATGAATCCAATTTTTTTTTCTGACACTCATGAAAGTTCCTTGGTTTCCTGTTCAGAAAATTCTCCGGGGAGGATCAAAGACGGAACGCTAGCGTACGAAATATCGTGCTCATATACTCTACTATCCTACTTGTTCTGGTTAGAATTTTAAAGAACAACTCAAGTCCCGGCGGTGTGAGTTCTTACGGCTTCTCGTCTTTTTTGCCACTATTTTATGTTGTAGGAGAGCAAAGAGTACTGCGAGCGTAAGAGTGAGGGCAAACTCGACAACGAAAAGGTGCCAACTGATTCTGCATCATCAGCAGTGTGGCCCATATGGCCAGTTGGACTCAAAATGAGAAAAACGCCGCTGAACTACCCTAAAATTCCACTCCCTGTGTACACCCCGCTGGACTTCTCAAAACGAGATCAGTCACAGAACAGTAACAACTGTAGCCATGTCTCAGGGGAGCAAACTACGCACTTTTTGCAATTGGACGCTATGTTCACTAAAAGCCACACCAAGAAACATGCTACATTTACAAATCAGTACGTCCCTGCATTAACTGCATATAGATACAGCTCTTTGGGTCTGGAAGATTCAAAGCACCTGAAGTTTACAAGTCCAGAGACTAAGAACTTGAAGGAAATGCAACCTGTTCATGTTAGTCTCGTCCCGGTCAAACATCCGGCTGGCGTTGATTACGTAAGACTTCCCCTGATTGGACAAGAGAAAGCAACTGAGCAATCCCGCGAGCCCCCACCACAGAACCACTGCGCAACTAGGATGCTGGGAATACGTTTTAAAACGGATGCACACAGAAGGTATGTCACGAAGAAACATTCTTTTACTAAAATATAAAAACTGAACATGTCGACTACTCTACTGAGGCACATTGAGCGTAATTTTTGTCAATTAGATATTTTTTATCGTTGTGCCCTCTGGTGTTGTGCTTTCAAAATCTGACAAATTTCTTTTCACTTTCTCCTTAACCGTGTTTTGATTTCTTAAACTCAAGCGAAACTTGCTCTTCTTTTAATTACTCATCTTTAGAAGGCTCCTCATCAGGTATTTAAAGTATTACATGAAAATGCATTCGTGACAGGCATACTGGAAGGCTCACAAATATGCTGGTTTCTTTGTGAAATTACATAACATCCAAGTTCCTTTTTTTTTTTTTAATCCTGCTAGTTGTTTTGCGTTGATTGTTTGAATAAATCATTATGTGATAAAACATTCAATACCAGAATTCAATTCTGGTATAATAATCAAACATTGTATCAATATTGATCGATACTAAAAATAACCTAAACCTTGTCACTTATGGATCTTTCTCAGCTTAAAAAGTCACTGGAGGCGATTAATTTAAGTGTTTGTTCAATTTTTTCAAAGAAATAGGTAGAATTAGAAGTATCCTAAAATGTACAGAGGTTGGATGAATATGAGCTGCTACTATCCCATTCCGCGCGTCGGAGTGAGGTCACTTGCACCGACAAGCTTTTGTGTTATCTTTTGTAAAGCCAGGCTATCTACAAAGCCTTTGAGAATCTGGTTCAGGGGTCAATCTGATAGAGGGTTTCTTTTAAATCTTGGTTGGCAATTCAAGCGTTCGGTACGTTATATGCCCTGTTTCATGCTTGCTTGAGCAGGGTCAAGGTATCTCTCACGACTTCCTCTTCTGTTGTTATTTTGCCAGGTATAATACCACATATACAAACGTTGTTCCTGATCTCAGAGATTCGGTGAACACTGGAAGAAGGCATTTCTTTTGGGGAATCCACGCATGCGCTTTGAGATAACGTATCTCGCAGAGTGACATTTCATACCGAAAGGATAAATTTCATTCTGCTAGGTCAAAGTGTGAGTTTATATATTACGAAAACATGACTGGGTGCCGAAAGGTTTCTCGAGACTTTTATGGGCCGTGGTTATTGATACTGAACCAGTTTGAGTTCACCGGGCTCAAAGACTCAAACTGAGTTAAAACGCATCATGGAAAGATGGACAAATAAACGGTGAAATTCAAAAGAAAATAAAGGGGACTTTGTTCTCCCGATTGGTCTAAATTGTGGATTTGTTTAAATGTTCTCGACCTGCGACCATCTTACCACTCAGTTCTGTGCGTCATTCTTTGTAAACAAAGGATTAAATCAACGAGCTTACCGTGTAAGACGTTCAGAATGGACTTTGACGTCTGTTCCTATTTTTTTTTTCGAAAAACTTCAAATTTTGACTGATTTTAACCATAAACGATTATAGTTTCATACTGAAGGTCCTTCAAGACAGTGCATGTTCGTATACAATGTACGTATCATATGTTCCGTACGAACAAGAAGCCGTAACACATAAAAGTGACTGAAGATTGTATAGAAATTTCATAACTCGGTGATCGGTATCACTGCTTCCAGTTACCTCTACAGGTTTCAAGTTATTCTCGTCGTTTGCTTTCTGTCGTTTATTTTCTGTGTAACATGATCGAAAGGCGAATAAAAGCGAGACGTCTAAGCTCGAATGATACGATACGGCGAAGTTTGTATGTCTCATTTTTATAGTCGTGTCTGAGGGACCGTTTCGGCAAATCTGGCTTATTCAAAATAAGTAAACTTTTTATGTAGATCAAACCGGAAAGTGTTTCTAAAAATGTCATCCCATCTCCCACATGGCAATTACGAAAATTGTTTCTTTGTATGTTTACTGATGTGACGAAATTAAAGATGTTTCATAAAAGGAAAAATATTGATTTCCTTTCCGCAGAGACACTAAATTACTTTTTCCATTGCATGCGTGAACTAAGTGGAAATCGAATATTTCCTAATAAGGCACTTACACGTAAATTAATTCATAAAACGAAAAAGTACTTTTCACGTCTGTCGGGGAGAGACAAAGTTAAGTAGCTTTAGTAATAAATCGCTGTATTTGACTTTGAGTGGGAGACAGATTTACCGGTTGAAAGAAATGTCTGAAATGTTTTTTTTTTTTTAGTTTTTTTTCTATCTAATCAAACGCTGATAGCAACTTCAAATGAGCGAAAGGCTGTGAGGTGCCGATTTCAATCTCTTACCCTATGATTTCAACCGCAATAATATCGACAATTATATAGACATAACCTTTAAGTAAAATTCCACTCAAATAGTTTTAAAGCTTTGTCGCTGGTTACTTGCTCGTATATTAAGAGTAAGTTAAAAATTTTTGTCAAACGAGTGCAAGCGATGCTTGTTTCCTGAGTTCAATATAAGATATTTAAACGGTCGTTCGGGAAAACAATTGATTAAGATGATTAACGTTCAACCAAACAAGCACAGCTTCGCGATCGTAAAGCGAACATCGATTGATCAAATCCATGGCCCAATTTTTTACGCCACTATTCTGTCGATTTGAGTGTGTGCGCTATCGTTAAAATTCGTTTATATCCTAATTCTGAAAATAACAGCCGAATTTTTCTCAACCCCAATTAAGCACCACTGTTGATGAGAGTTCGTTTCTCCGACCGAGCGGATAGACCACAACCGAGTTCCGTTTTAGTGTATTGATAGAGCGAAGGTCAC
The DNA here is from genome assembly GCF_964200805.1 of Pocillopora damicornis. Taxonomy (NCBI): domain Eukaryota; kingdom Metazoa; phylum Cnidaria; class Anthozoa; order Scleractinia; family Pocilloporidae; genus Pocillopora; species Pocillopora damicornis. Next base: position 17,249,219 of record NC_142671.1, read on the forward strand.
TTTAGTCTTATTACGCAAGAAGCCCCATACTAGACGCCCACTTATTTTGCATTTGATTTTCGTCTTCGATTATATTATATTGTATTTTTGTAATGTTTTGATCTCTCCTATTAGAAATACCATGCAATATCAACCCTCCATGTCATCAGATTCAATTAAAACCATTCGGTAATAAAAGTAAATCTCTCTACCTTAGTTACCCCTTCCTATTCAAAAGAAATGTGAGTGAAAAATTTAGGAATTTGCAATTCTACGAATTTAATAAAATTATTTCGAATGCTATTTTCATCTGTGCCCGTCGACCAAGTGAGTAGAGTTCCTATGGAAAAGAAAATTGACTTATTTAGCTATTGTTATTTTATTTTGGTGAAACGTTTCGTAGATACGAACTCTCCGTTTTAGCAATGTTTTTCTCTGTCTACATTTTGAAAGGAGCAATTGTTAAATGATTGAATATTTGCAAAGTCGACCGACCAATCCTGAGCGTCTTCGCCTACTGTCATTTTACGGACATACCAGCAAGTTCAAGAAATCACCTGTGCGACGGAAATTATGTTGGTATAATTATGATAATATATTTTTATCTTTCCAAATTTGGGTTATAATATGTGAGTTTACAGCCTCCAATTGGTCAATGATGATAATTATTTCACAATAAACGGTGCTCTCTTTCGTGTGCGAACAATAGACCGGTCACATAAAATTCAATGACTGCTGTGGGACGGTAGTTCGTTGGTTTCCGTGCATTCCTCTCACAGTATTTTCTCGTCATGGAGCATTCCTCTTTAGATTTAAGTATAGTAAAGAAGGAGCCGGGATTTGACGAGCCTTTTTCGTCCGAACACGGGATATTCGACAACATGATGTCAGATGATTTTCACGACACAAGCTTCCATTCAGTGGTGAGTGCAGATTCCATTCATACGCCTTGTAGTAAAACCACTCAAATTACTGTCTTTATAGAAATTTCATTTGTCTGCTTTTACTGATATTTCCTGCTTTCTCTGTGCAGCACCACCTCTCTGAAGAAGTTCCCGTGGACTGGCTATCAGGATTTTTTGACGAGGTTTCTTCCTGTAGCGACTCGACTTTGAACTACAACAACACTCTACCAGAGTACACATCAAGTAGTTTATCATACAACTCGCTTGGGAAATCACATTATCTAAGTTTGAATGGCCTAAGTATGGATACAATGCCTAGCCTGCCAGAGGAATGCTCCAATGAGTCGCTGTATTGCTCAACGCCTTCAGCTCCGCACACACCAGACTACAAGCCTCTTTCACCCGCCTCGATAGATTCTTCACCGCTGGAAACCGATGTTAAACCACATCTGTTTGGCAGAGACGCTTTTTTCGAACCCCAAGAAAATTTTGCACCACAGATAAACAGTCGATTAGAACCGGCAGAGCTTAAAATGTTCGAGGCGAATGACGGACCAAAAAGTTTACCAGACTCGCCTAATTCTGAAAACGACTCCGAACGCATTGACAGTGAATCTGGTAAGTCACGAAACGGAACTTTCCGAGCCTTGAAGCACTTCCGTTCCTTCTGTCTTTCATTGTATGATTTTCTTTTCTAAGTGACTTATACTGGCGTTGTAAACAACAAATGGGTCTTAAACCATGAGGAAGACATTAAAATTTCATCTGGTGTTGGTAAATACGGACCCCTTTGTTTCTCACATGACTCAAGTTTGTGTGACTTCCCTTAGCAAGGGGCGAGGAAAGCGCCTCTCTTGTTTCCGGAAATTGGTGTAATGTCAAAAAAAAAGAACGGTTTAGTTTTTCCTACCCTCTCAAATATGACCATATAAACAAAACAGGGCTTGAATTTCTAAGACATGAGCGATTCAGCAGGTAAGCTTACAGCTTTATGTCTTGTCTGAAGAATGATCTTTGAACTACGAGATGCAGATAGATTGTATCAAGTTAAGCTTTCGTCAGAGATTCCACCAAACAAGGTTATTTTGTATTATCCAAATGAATCTTTCAAACTGTGTTTTCGTCAATCCCTGACCTATTTTTTTTTATTTCTCTTTGATATCACCATCACTGAGACTTTTTTCATGGGTGCTTCAAATTCCATGGGAACAGAAATGTCTCTCGTGAATTACGAAACCTTTTCCTAGTTACGTTCAATTTAATTGTAAAAATTCATAGGTAAGAGATCTGGTTTGTTTGGAAAACCGTGATTTTGATATTTATTTTTTATTTGGTTCTCTGACTCATATCATATATGATGTCTGTGATATAAGGTTCAGACCTCAAAAAAATTAATGCTTGGTCTAGACATTTGATCTAGGCGATTCTGTCGGTGTTCTACTTTTTGTCCGAAGGTTCTCTCCTTTTCTTTGTTCACTCTGGTGTGAGATTTATGCAGTTCTTACTCATTTACTACCTCGTGCCATCTTTACTTAGAACTAAAGCTTAATTTAGTACCAGCTGTGTAAATTTAAGCTGTGTCCTACATCTATTAACATTATGCTGGACTCTAATAGTTGTTAAAAGCATTTTGCAACTAAGTGATTTCGGTCACCGTAAATTTTCTCTTTGACTTTCACAGTGAGAAAAAATGGAAAAGAAATAATTTTTTTTCAAAATGAATATTTTGGTTTGATAAAGGGTAAACATTTTTTTGATAAAGCTTAAAACTCGTCCCTTAAAACATTTTACATTATTTGAGGGTAGCCTTTTTATGGGAAGCAAGGAGGAGCAAAATCCAAGATTGCTTTGACTGGGACCAAAATTGTTTTGAAAGTAGCTGTTAAGAAATAGAAGGTTTTACTTTTGGACAAAATAATTTGCTTATTTGCTCATTGCTTAAGCAGTTTAGAACAAATACAGAAACAGTGTCAGTCCCTCAGAAGCATGCCAATCACTTTCAAATTAAGAAGTTGGTGTCCCTCCCACTTCTCAAAACTGAATTAAATGATTTAAAAACCTTTTAAGATGACTAAAAAAGTGGCATCCATCTGACAAACTTTGCTACTGTAGATGTGTATGTGTACTTTTAATTTACCTGTTGTGTTGTAGTATAGTGCTGTTGATTTGAACACTCCCTAGTGACTTCTAGCTCTGCTTTCCTTTTTTGTGACAATAATTGTTCTTTTACCTCTCTAAACTTGTCCTTACCTTATTCATAAGAGTTGAGAAACAAGTCAATGAAGTGTTCATGGATTTCTACATTTTACCCCCCAAAATTAAAGTAACAATGTCCCTTGTTAACAGTAGTCTTTGACTTTTGTGGTCTTGCCACGGTAATTAAAATTGGTGGGCAGAGGACAACAATCTTTTCCGGCAAGCTTCTTAAGGCTTTTCTAGAATGAACAGTAGTTATGGCAACAAAATCATCACTGTATATTGGGAATCAGCCCAAATTATGTCCTTTTTAAATTTTTTCTTACAGCTGTAATGATGTGACAGTACACATTTCTTACCATGAAAACATAAATGTACCTTACAACTGTAAATGTTTTGACACTCAGCAAACCATCTCTTACATGTACTTTCTTTATTCAGCTTCTGGTGATGGTTATTTTAACCCTACGCTGCCTGTCCAATCAGAATTTGCGACTCTCAGAGCATGTAGACCTTACAGTAAGCATTCATTAAGCTGACATTAAACTAAAGTGGGAAGAATTTCTTATCAGACTGTAAAAACCAAGCAGAGGACTGTTTTTCTAGGTGTTCTCTTTGTTCTAGAAAGTCATGCTTTTTTTGTCCTTTGAATTTACATTTAGGCACATATTGATAAAGGAAAATGTCTTTTAAGTTACAGCTGAATGTTGTATCAGTCTGTTTTTTATGGTTAGGTACAAAAAAGAACAAGGAACATTTTTTTAACATTGAAAAAGTAGCTTCAATAACTGAGTAGATGAAATCATTCTTTAAGAAAAAAATCATTTTCTGCTTGGCTCTAGTTTGATTAAAATTCAGTCTACTTTTAATTAATAAAACAGAAGCTGAGTAATCAAAGATGATGTATTTAACTTTTAAGCTTGTTTCATTCTTGTTAACAATTTTCCTACAATTCTTCTGGTTATATCAATAAATGTAAGCATGTTGACACAAGTAAAATTTATTAAACTTTGTGAGACACTAAAAGAAAGAAGTTGTCTACTGAACAGATCATTCTGCCTAGAGTTAACTATGATCACATCATATAACCTATTCATTTTTGACTGTTAAACATTTATGTGATTAAACAAAACAGATTTGAAAAAAAGATTTTTAAAGAATGTTGTCAAAATAGTTTTTGCATAAAGGATAGACACATCTAGTACCATAGTAATTTTGTTAAACGTTGAACTGTGTGTGATTCTGCCATCTTTTTTTTCTTTTCTTTTAACTGTCATTTGTACCTTAAAATACCAAGCACTTTTCACTGTATGAATAGTTATTTATATTTAGATTTCTTCCCTTTCTTAACCCTTAAACCCCTGAGAGTGACTAGCATCTAATTTCTCCTTAAAATATCCCCCCTGAATCATTCATCAAGGCCAGGAGAATAAAGGAAATGATCAACTAAAGGAGCTCTTGATTGTTAAACAAATTCTCCTTGTCAATACCATAGGAAATGTCTAGAAAACAGTATGGAGAATATGCCTACTGATGTTAGGGTGTAAAGGGTTAACCTAAACATTACTTGTGTCTGGTTGATGTCATCTCATTTATTTCTGTAGAACAGTAATGAAGTTTTGAACCCTGGAATATGGAAAAAAATAAAAGTTTTTTTTCTTCTCTCCCTTTTTTTTTGTTCTTGTGGAAGCTGGGAAGAAGACTGTCTCACATTCATCACTAAAAAAAAATGGTTGTCAGAATGAGAACATGTTGCCTTAGGAACCATATCTTTCCATTTTTCTTGTCTTCTTTTTTGTCATTTAAAATGTATATACATTATATATGACTACCAATTTCTTCTCTGCAACATGTTTTTGTTTTCTACAGTAATTTTAATTTACATCTGTATAACAGGAAGCTTTTCTCTTGAACTGTGCTGTTTTTAGCTTAGAACTAAGGTTCTGTTAGTAATAAATTTCTGGTTATATAGTTTGTTAAGGTTTTGATAATTCTCCTTACAGGTTATGACTCTGGTTCTCGCTCCCCTCAATCCACAGCAAACACACCACCTCATATCATAGATGACTGTGATATGTCAAGATCCAGCACAGGAGAAACAACATCACCTATTATTCAGGTACACCTTCGAACTCATTTTTCACATAAAAAAGTAAAACTTCACATGTACATGTAAGAGCATAATCATTATTACTAAAACCACTTTAACCCTTTACCTCCCAGAAGTGATTAACATGTAACTTCTCCCTGTGATATTCATACATTATCAAACAAACAGATAACAAGAACACTCAAACTTATCAGGTAGATATTGTTATCTTAATCTAACACCAAATTCTCAGAACTGATTAACAAAGAAAATAATGTGTTAGCAGCAAAAGGAGAAAATTAACAATCAGATCTTAGGATTTAACCCTTTGAGCCCAACAAGTGACCAGCATTTAATTTCTTACATTGAGGTTACGAGAATAAAGGAAAGGGTTAATAAATTCATTTTCATAATTACTCAATTTAGTCTTTATCTGGTGAATTATTTTAAAATTTTGAAGCCAAATGGGGCAATGCATTATTCATGTAATAAAAATCATTTTTATCCTGTATTTGTTATTTGGAGGTCATGGTGCAATGTATATCTACAAAATGTTGATTGAAAGACCAATTTTCCATGCTTCATTTTTACATGCACATGCATGTACATTGTTCTTTTAGATCTTATTCAGTACATTAATTTCCAAGTATTATTATAATTATTTTCATTATTATTGTTATTAATATTGTTAGTGAAGTCCATCAGCTTTTCCAAACCTGTCACTTCAACACTTTTTTTTTGTCTTTGGTTCATCTATCTACATAGAAATGTATTGTTGAGATTTTTTTAATCAAACAGCAAAGGGAATGGAGCTGGCTTTACAGTAGTAAAAGTCACTGTGTTTTTGAATGCCTGTTTCTGTTCATTTTGTAGCATTCCCAAGAAAAACAACCTTTTTATTTAACAGATGAAGAGAGAAGGACCCTTATAGCAGAGGGTTTACCAGTACCAACTGGTCTTCCCCTCACAAAGGTACCAACTATGAACTACATTTACTTGTAAGAAGCCCCCCCCCCCCCTCCTCTACAAAGCCATTTGAGTTTTAGGTTTAGAGAAAGTCTTCCTGTAATCTGCCCTTAAATAAAAACTTAAATTGCTATTTACATGCATCAAGGTTCAGCATAAATTATACTTACTTTGTAGAGGTTACTTTAGTACTTGCTTTAAGTATTTTAAGTTTTACAGTTGAAGAATATAATACTACTTATAATGCTAAACAGTTTTTGTGAAAGCTTAGCAACAGCCACAAGAAAAATAATTACTGGCTTTTTATTTCTCATTGACTGGTTGTAAATAAGCCCCTCACTGCTTTCATATCATTTTGTCAATTTTTACTTCCTGTAATACCTTTCAATACTCGGTTTTCTATTCTACTGAATTGGAAAGTGCAAGAAGAAACTACATGCACGTATAGGTTTTTTTTTTATTATTATCACTTTTAAAAGATGCACATTGCCTAAGCAATATCATGTTGATCATTTTTATTATTATCATTTTGGTCATCACTCTCTTTCCAGCAACAAAACTGAGCTTTATTCTTACATTTCTAACAGTAAATTTCTTGTTTTAAATTGGGGTAGGTTGAAGAAAGAGCCTTGAAAAAAGTTCGACGTAAAATCAAAAATAAGGTATGTTCATTTTTATCCAAGTGTTTGTAAGTTTTTCTTTCTTTCCAAATGTGATGTTTTCTTGTTAGCATCCATGAGTCAAATATGATTTTTTAGTTATTTTATTTGTATTACTGGTAGTTTTTTTAACCTTTTTGAAAGACCTGCAATTATCATCCTCTTTGTGATCCAAGTATCAGTTATACACAACATGTCCTTGTTGTTTAATATGGTGTGTTTTTTGTCCAACAAATTAGTTTTTTATATTCTTCTGTTTAAACTCATTAAACTACTTTTATTGTCATTTGATATTTAGATTTCTGCACAAGAGAGTAGACGTAAAAAGAAGGAGTACATGGAAACACTTGAAAAGAGGTTTGTTTGGGAAAACCATTTTCCTCAGTTTCTTAGTTTCTTTGAATCAGGAAATCATGCTGATTGGGCTTATTTCTGTGACAAACAACTTTATTCTCTTGTATATGTATATGTAGCCAGAACAATCTTTATTCCTCGGCAAATAGGAGTAAAAGGCAGACAAAATTCAGGAGGTCATCATTTTGTACTAGTTGATGCAGAATTTACCTCTGTAATGCCTATCCCTTTTCAGTCATTGTAGTATTAACTAGTTTACTTACTTACCCTTTAACTCCCAAGATCTGATTGTTAATTCTCCCCTCTGATTGGCACACTATTCCTTTTAAATAAGTTATGAGAATTTGGTGTTAGATCAAGATACAATTTCTTCCCGAGAAGTTTGAGTATTCTCATTACCTGGTGACTGGATAATGTATGGATGTTATAGGGAGGAGTTACCAGTTAATAACTTCTGGTAATTAAAGGGTTAACAATATCAACAACAAACCAAAGTTTCTTCTTTCCTTTTTGTCTCTACAGAGTAGAAAACTGTGCAAGTGAAAACTTAGAACTTCGCAAAAAAGTTGATACGTTAGAGACTACAAACAGGTAAGTTGGCAGAAAAGCCTGCAGGTAATGTGACATCTGTTTACTTATACTGTGTGCTATGATGCCACTATCTTAATGTTGGTGTTACGATATCTATGTTTATCATTTGTTTGCCTTTTCTTTCTAATAGATCACTTATTAGTCAACTTCAAAAACTTCAGTCATTAATAGCAGCTAAAGTTCCTCGTGCCGTCACGGCTAGATCTACTCAAACTAGTACATGTTTAATGGTAAGATTTTATTGTACTTGTGTGATGCCATTTAATGCATTTTTTCCTGAAACAACACTTGTTTGTTTCCTTTAAATATTTAGTATTATGTAATCGTAGTACCAAAGAAATACAATTCTTAAAATCTAAATAGCTAATGATTAGCCCTGTTTTCTCTAGAGACTAGTTAAGATAAATGTTCTTCGGAGCAAGAGACTTGCTTCTTTGTCAAGAAGAGATACCTGTAATTATGGGGGAAAATAGAATATCCCGAAATGCTCGTGAGATGCCCGTCTGAGATTCTTTCCCCCCCCCCCCCCCCAATTACGCCCAACCCCATAGGCTGCCTGTCCCCCTCTGTTTAGAAAATCCTTTTCATACCTCTTCTGGAAGTATGAAAATAACCAAAGAATATTGTTACTCGCTTCACTTAGAGGGGTGGTAGTGCGTCGCAGGGAACCCTTATTGTTTGTCAGGTTTTTCTGGATAATTATGATTACTCTTCTCCTGGATGGAAACAATTGACCGTGTCTTCTGTAATCCCTGTTACTTAAATCACTCGCAATTTAATCTGCATGGTTCTTTTTAACCAACCTGAAGGATTATATTGACTCTAGAAAACGCCCTCATGCACTACCTTGACAGCGATCAAACCTAGACAAAAGCTTCCGCGTCGAGCTTGAATTCGCGCACACATGTACGTGTATTTTAGCTCATTTAGCGTGGCCGGAGAGAACTACAGTATGATTTTAAGAGACTTCTCTGACACAGTTCATATTTTGGTGTATACTATAGGTTGTGGTGCTTTGCTTTGCCGTATTTCTCGGTAACTGGAGCCCCCTTTCGACCACTGGCTTGAGTCTGCCGTCATTAACTAGTCCGGTTAGTAAGGGAGGTGTCGATTACAGCACGCCTTCAGGTGAGCAACGGTGAAGTTAACATAACAGTATCGTGAGCATATGAGTCTTTTGAAAATTTAAGCATGATTTCCTTGAAAAAAAAAACAGCATTTGGAAGACCGGGTGATTTCGCGATCAAAACTTTGTTCAGAGTACGATGATAAGAAGGTATTTAGGCTAATCATTATGGAAAGATCTTCCTATCAATGCTATTTCTATACACTTTTAGTACGCTCCCGCGTGTTGCTGTCAGTTGTCGATGATCTGGATTCAGAGGAGTTCATGGAATATGGTCCCACAAACAGTCTGTTTGATCCAGTGGACCAATTGCTACCCTCTGTTCCAGCGACGAAGCATTTCACACCAGCAAATGAAACGAATCAATTCGTTTCCATGGAAGCAGTTGCTAGGGAAACAAGGAAAAATGAAAGTCAATTAGTTGCATCCGCAGCTTAAAAATGTTTCGCACCTAAATTAATATTACAGATATTAACAATCACTTATGACAGAGGGTATTTTAGTAGGGAGAAAATTTGTAGAAAAAAAACTATATATTTTGTATTTTAAAACAGTTTGTAAAGCTAAGAGAGGGTGGCACACAGTTACATTAATTTCAACTAAATGTACAAATATTTCAATCGCTGATCACGTTCACTGTCGCTCTTGTTCTATTTTCTCTTAACTTAAACAAATTTAAATCAGACCCAAAAACCCAGTCATACATATTCACCCAGTATTTAACTAACTGTTCGTAAAGTTTTGAGAAATATTTGTATCGGTTAACGCATGATAGTTTTATGAAGTTGAAGTTTAGAGAACAGATGGGAACTTAAATTAAGTATAGGATTTTTAACATTAATTTAATAACCAAAATGTCGTAATTGAAGAGACCAATAACCTTTTTGTAAATAAATTGTACAAATAGGCCAAGAACATACTAACAGTGCAGAGCATCCCTGTTAGTTTAGCGAAAAGTGGTGTAATGGTGCAGTGGTATTACTTTAAGAAGTTACTTTGTCATCTGTCTTTCCAATCGATTGGGGTTACCCACCTTGATGGATTTTTGTTGTTTGGTTTGTCCCTTTGTTGTGGTAGTTGTAATTTTTTAACTCTATGGAATATTTTTTCCAGAAAGGTAACCTAATGAGTGGCTTTCCATTTTTCTGCTGTTCTGATCTTACCTACTTGGTGACCGTGTGTGGTTGAAATGCTCATCAACCACTTTCACTTACACCGTACCAGTAGAATTATTGTGTTACTTAACATCTGTAACTTTATATAGCCTTTCAAGGTTGACTGTATTGCACTGCTTAGTTGAAAGGAACTGCACTGACGTAACCATCTTTACCTGGGTACTAGTACTCAATGACATCAATAGTTTTAACGGGTTTTGTATTTCGTATCGCTAGAATACTGTATAAGATTACTAAATACTACCTTCCAATAGTGGTTTTTATTTGAAGTACCCTTTGAATGGGATTGCCGCGGTAAAGATAATACTAATTTCATATTTTACGCGAAAGTTTGCGCCAATTTCTAGGGGCAATTGTAAAATTGTTCCTGGATAAAATCGAATTGTCCTCCTGAATCATTTACAGAGACGTAGAGGGAGAGAAGTATCATGAATAAAAATAATATATTTAGAAAAATAACTTGTACAATATTTTATGATGCGAATTGTGATGAATCACAATGTTGTCGTTTTTTAAATCTTTTTAGGCTACGGAGAGCAAGGATGAACAAGTCTGTTTACATAAGTACTTAAAGTTTTTCGGAATTTGCAGTTCTCATCTTTGATCTTTCGAATTCTTCGGACTCCATTGTCTGGAGTACGAAGAAAATCGAAAGCTTGATAATTTCTTTAACATCAGCACCCTTAAACTAACATTTTAAATATCTGTGCGCATGAGAAACTCCTTTGTCACTCCATGATGAAAAGATTCAACTTCGAATGTTGCTGAGAGGGCAGATTTAAATTAGATGTGCTAAAACTGTTAAATATTTGACGATCTTTCCTAATGAAACGGTACCAAAGTAACGGTTGTTTATTTTTCTCTTTGTTCATCGGAAGCCGAAGTGAAACCTACCGCGATGTGAAGAGGGTCAACAGTGCAATAACCGAAAAAATAGCCCCTAATTGGAGAACGGTTTGGCGAAATTTGACCACCCGCCAGATATTGATTAAACCGAGACATTTTCTGATCACATGCTGTGATCGTTTCTCTGACCACTACCAGCTGACAGGATGTTATTTGGGCATTGAATCATAACTTGGGAAAATGTTTCACCAAGTTACAGCAGGGAGGCGTTTTCTGATCACATACTGTGATCTTTTTTCTCACTAATACCAGCTGACAGGATGTTATTTGGGCATAAAATCATAACTTGGGAAAACGTCTCACCAAGTTACAGCTTCCAATTATAATTGTTTCAATAATTGTTTGCATCCATATTATCCTCGAGAGGAAAATAGCATCAGGGAGTGGTCAATTAAAAAATACTAAAGCAGATTTTGTTTATTTATTTGGCTGTTTGTTTTTTCCCAACTGAGGGAAACTAGTGTAATATTTAAGAAAAAGGTGCAAACGCTTTGTCTTTAATATCAAACAAATGTTAATTATTTTCACAACTCCTTGACTTGGTAGTGTTGTGGTAAATGGGGTTATCGTCACAGAGGTTAAATAATTCATAGGATACTTTGATGAGACACACGACTTCGTCCACCAGGCAGAGACAATTTTTATATTGCCTCAAAACACTGAAAGATGCTCTCTACGTTGTAAAAAGATCTACAAATCATATCTTAATGCAGATTGCAAACAAGTCAACGATAAAAATCATTTATTGTATACAAAAGATACATATATTTGAATTTCATTAGAATTTTACAGTGTTAAAACCGAGCCGAAGACTGGCTTTAATTCCCACTGTTCTTGGCAACTAAACATTTGATGCACAAGAGGAGAAAACCAAATTTGGTTCCTAATTGTCTTGACCACAATGTATCTGTCGAGACGTTTCTTAAAAATGAAAACTGACTCGCATAAAAAAGACACAATTCATCAATTCCTAGAATGTGAAATCGAATTGATTAACAGGGGGTAAAACTTTTAAAACGAATTGTTTTGGGGTGTTGGTGTGATTTACATTTAGACATGACCTGGAAACGAACAATGACTAAACCTCAACGGATCCCGTTAACAGCTTTGATATGTTATCGATGGACCGAGTTGAATGTGTAGGAAAAAATATTAACTCCAAGGTGAGACTAGCCATATTGCAAATGAATGGAATAATTTGGACGGAAACACCCGCAGATAACCAAGGCGAAGTTCAAGGGTGATTGATGTTAGTCGTCAGAATGTCAGAGCCTTCGAGATTCGAACCAATTCGAGTCGAGTACATTTGGCTTGTTGATACTTGGTTGAAGAGCTTGGCTGAATTGATATGATCGATGGTAGGTCCTCAGTTTACTGAAAGATGTACCACGACCAGCCTGATAAAACTGATAAAAAATATTCGTTTTACATCTGAACAATCGATCACTCCTCGGCAACTTCTGTGCCAACAATCGTTTTGAATTTCTTCAAGAGTATCAAAGGTAGGCCGTAAAAGAGACAACTTCACTTCGAAATTTTCTACCATCACTTTGTTGTGGTTTGCCTGTCTTTTGTTTTCCATCTGTGATTTAAAATTCCCCTTAGTTCACTTTTTCACTTATTTCTTTCCATTCTTCCATCCTTTCATTCTTCTATCCTTCCATCTTTCCATCTTTCTATCTTTCCATCCTTCCATCCTTCCATCCCTCTATCCTTCTATCCTTCCATCCTTTCTTTACATCTATTATCCATCCATTCCTCCATTGATCGGTCAAATTTCCTTTAGTCCATCATTAGTGACTTGCCTAAACAAACAACATACAACGGACAGGCGAACTCTTTCCATCCATCCAATCATTCATGTTTTCCCCTTCTGCAACAAAACAATCCAAGGACAGTAGTCGATTTTCTCTGCTAATAAGTGTCCTTTTAGGTCCTTTTACACTTAAAGAA